>NW_028319527.1:200000-312500 GCF_062004578.1 Staurois parvus | reverse complement strand
TGTGAAATCACTTGCAAGTGTGTTTTGTGGACTTTATTTTGGACTTTATTTGGACATTGGGTTGTATTGATATTATTGATGTGTTGATTCATTTATATCAAGTCTTCTGTATTATTTATATTTATTTGTATGTACTTCAGGGGAAGGATTGCTTAGTGACTTGATTGGGTTTTTTTGGGGTGTGGTGGGTGTGTGCTATCTTTTGTTATAATCCAACAAAAGTGTTCACAAAAAGTGTGCACTGAGGTCCTAAACAAACCTCAGAAACGTGCAATAATAAACTCTATAAATGTGAATTCCATCATATAATAATATTGAAAGCAAACCCCCATTCATAAAATACAAATCCCCTTAAAAACACTCACTGTGACCAGTGTTATTGTGATCGATATAAACTATAAACAATCAATGCAAAAAATACTCCAAAAGTCCATAAAACATCAAAATAGTGCTCCAAACAGCAATGACGCATGCAGAGTGATAATAGTGAGGATATCTGTGAAGGTGTCAGCACACTTATCCTCCGTGGCTCAAATGCCCCCTCCACTCTGCGACCCAATGGGCCACTAAGCCTCCAGGATCACTCCTAGATCCTTCTCCAATGCTGGCTGGTATCCTCTGTACTTCACCTGTAGTCCCCCTCTCAGGTTAGAAATAAGTACTCCAGGCCTTTCAGGATAGATACACCAGCTATATACCCCTCAACGGTCCCGCTTCTCCAGCTCCCGATACAGCCCATAGTAATCCTCTACAGCATCAGCCCGGGCACATCCCTCCCGACAGGTGCCCACGGTCTGGGGATGGAGGGATGGAGGGATGGAGGGGCGGACGGGGCTGTGGAGGCGCTCGGCTCTCTCTCTGCTTTTCTTCCCCGGAGCTGCAGCTGCTGATGAGCGGAGGCCGTGACGTCACTCTCCCTCCACGACTACAGCATCCCGGTGAGGGGTATATCGAGCTGGTGTATCTATCCTGAAAGGCCTGGAGTACTTATTTCGAACCTGAGAAAAAATTTGGGCAGCACAGTAGCTAAATGGTTAGCCCTTCCGCCTGGCAGTACTCGGGTCGTTGGTTCAAATCCCAACCACAGCACCTCCTGCCTGGAGTTTTTATGTTCTCCCTGTGCCTGCGTTGGTTTCCTCTGGGTACTCTGGTTTCCTCCCACACTACAAAGATATGCTGGTAGGTTAATTGGATCCTGTCTGAATTGGCCCTAGTATGTGTATGTATGAATGTGAGTTAGGGACCTTAGATTGTACACCCCTTGAGGGTTAGGGACTGATATGAATGTACAATATATATGTAAAGTGCTGCATAAATAGACAGCGCTATATAAGTACCTGAAATAAATAAATAATCTCTGACTCATAGCCAGAGACTCTTACACCAGAATAGCGGATGTGCATGTTGGATGAACAGAGCATCACTCGGGGGTCTGATCAATCGCTTCTGTGTTTGTCCAACTTAAAGGGACAACATATCCCTGGGATAGGGGAGAAGTAGAAAAAGATTAAACTCTGCACACAAAAACATTTATCCAAATACATTCCTCAATAGACAAAAAGATTTTTGTGCTCCAAATGCCTTAGAAAACCCAGATACTACCTTGGAAAAGTAGCAGTAACCTCTTTGTACATGTAGCCTGTGCAGAAAGCAGAGCTGTGGGAGGGGCCCAGTAGGCTCCTCCCACTTCAGGCTGCCTGCAGGAAACTACAGGAGGGGGTGGAGACAAGACCAGTCACCCTGCGCAAGGAGAGAGCGCAGAAGTGAGTGGTCTTTATTACAGGAAGTCTGGTCTGGTGGGACCTGAATTTACTCTGATGCAGATACACTATATTGCCAAAAGTATTGTCCCCGCCCTCCAAATCATGTGATTCAGGTATTCCAATCCCCTCCATGGCCACAGGTGTATAAAATGAAGCCCCTAGGCATGCAGACTGCTTCTACAAACATTGGTGAAAGAATGGGTCGCTCTCAGGAGCTCAGTGACTCCAAGCGTGGTCCCGTGATAGGTTGTCACCTGTGCAATAAGTCCATCCGTGACATTTCCTGGCTACTAAATATTCCACGCTCAACTGTTAGTGGGATTATAACAAAGTGGAAGCGACTGGGAACAACAGCCACTCAGCCACCAAGTGGTAGGCCACGTCACATGACAGAGCGGGGTCAGTACATGCTGAAGCGCACAGTGCGCAGAAGTCGCCAACTGTCTGCAGAGTCAATAGCTAAAGACCTCCAAACTTGGTGTGGCCTTCAGATGAGCACAACAACAGTGTGTAGAGATCTCTATGGAATGGGTTTCCATGGCTGAGCAGCTGCATCCAAGCCTTCCATCACCAAGTGCAATGCAAAGCTTCGGATGCCATGGTGTAAAGCACGCCGCCACTGGACTCTAGAGCAGTGGAGACGTGTTCTCTGGAGTGACCAATCACGCTTCTCTGTCTGGCAATCCCATGGATGTGTCTGGGTTTGGCGGTTGCCAGGAGAACGGTACTTGCCTGACTGCATTGTGCCAAGTGTAAAGTTTGATGGAAGAGGGATTATGGTGTGGGGGTTTTTTTCAGGGGTTGGTCTTGGCCCCCTAGTTCCAGTGAAGGGAACTCTTAAGGTGTCAGCATACCAAGACATTTTGGACAATTTCATGCTCCCAACATTGTGGGAAGAGTTTGGGGATGGCCCCTTCCTGTTCCAACATGACTGCCCACCAGTGCACAAAGCAAGGTCCATAAAGACATGGAGGAGCCAGTTTGGAGTGGAGGAACTTGACTGTCCTGCACAGAGTCCTGACCTCAACCCCATAGAACACCTTTGGGATGAATTAGAGTGGAGACTGTGAGCCAGGCCTCCTCCCCCGACATCAGTGCCTGACCTGACAAATGTGCTTCTGGAAGAATGGTCCAACCTTCCCATAGACACCCTCCTAAACCTTGTGGACGGCCTTCCCAGAAGAGTTGAAGCTGTTATAGCTGCAAAGGGCGGGGCCAACTCAATATTCAACCCTACGGACTAAGACTGGGGGGGGGGCATTAATGTTCATGTGCGTGTAAAGGCCGGCCGACCAATACTTTTGGAAATACAGTTTAAGTAACACTTAGGGGTCTTGTAATCCCCCCCCCCCCAGTGAAAGAAGAAGTAGCAGACTGATGAGTTCATCTTTCTGTCACCCTGCTCTTTCCTTCTATCAGCATGTTCCTTGTTAGCACATGAGCACTGCAGAACAACCAGTTTGCTCTTTGTGCTGCTTGTCTCCTCCAGTCTGTACAGAAAAAAAGAATGTGCTTAGTATTTCAATATAATTTAAAGGCTGAAATATGACTTTTTATTTTCTAACAGGAGTTGCTGCATACATGTGCACTTGTTGGCTGATTCCCTTGAAGGAAAAATCTTCAGAAATAATTATTGATGGAAGTCAAGTTCACCAGACCGGGGAAAAACTGTTTTTGTAAGTAAATCACCCCCAGTATCATCCTCGGGCTTACAAATATTTCAAGGAAAAGCCTTTTCCTATAAAATGAAACTTTATGACCCATTACATTGAAGTTCTATTCCTCGTTATATGGCCCGTTTAATGCACACATTCCACTGCACAGCCCTTCACTGCGTGCGCTGTGTGCTACGGCCACAGCCACAGTCACAGCCACAGTCACAGCTCCAGCCACAGTCACAGCCACAGTCACAGCTCCAGCCACAGTCACAGCCACAGCCACAGTCACAGCCACAGTCACAGCCACAGTCACAGCTCCAGCCACAGTCACAGCCACAGTCACAGCCACAGTCACAGCCACAGCCACAGTCACAGCCACAGCCACAGCCACAGTCACAGCCAAAGTCACAATCACAGCCACAGTCACAGCCAAAGTCACAGCCACAGTCACAACCAAAGCCACAGTCACAGCCACATTCACAGTTACAGAAACAGTCACAGCCACAATCACAGCCACAGCCACAGTCACAGCCACCGTCACAGTCACAGCCAAAGTCACAGCCACAGTCACAGCCAAAGTCACAGCCAAAGTCACAGCCACAGTCACAACCACAGCCACAGCCACATTCACAGTCACATTCACAGTCACAGCCAAAGTCACAGCCACAGTCACAGCCAAAGTCACAGCCACAACCACAGTCACAGTCACAGCCACAGTCTTTTTCACATCAGTTTTCAGTAATAATCAATATAAAGTCTGACATATTTATTGAAATGTATTAAACATGAAGCATTATGGGGTCTGAGAGTTGGTACATTGGAAAAAAGAATTTTTTTTTCCATGTTTGCTTAAGTTGACGTAGGACTGACATTTAAAAAAAGCTCACTCAGCAGAAAAGTTTCTGTGACACCAACCCAGAAATATGCTCTCTCTTGGACACAGATGCTGTGTGTCATTGTGGAGAATCACATATTCTGACAGCAGATTGGGAGCACCTGGCCCACCTAGTGCGTCCGCCGCACACCAGAACCCAAAGCCTGCAGCCCTGTTCAGTTTCTGACAAACATTCGTGTTTACAGTATTCCTGTCCTACAAAACTTTTTTTTAATTGTTATTCTATTAACATTAGCTAAGCCATGTCAACATATGCCGTGATGATGGTCTGTGGAAGCTTCAGCAGATGACCATAGCTGGATATATATTTCTTTTGTAATTTTTTTTTTTACCAAATATGTGACACCTCCACCCCTAATAGTGAGGGTGGACATGACACCTCCACCCCTAATAGTGAGGGTGGAAGTGACACCTCTACCCCTAATAGTGAAGGAAGTGACACCTGCCTAGGCAAGAACAATAAATATATATATATATATATATTTTTTTTTATTTATTTATTTATTTATTTTTGCTTAGGTAGGTCTCACTTCCACCCTCACTATAAAAAAAAAGTTAGGGTGGAAGTGAGAACTACCTAAGCAAAAAGAAAATTATATATATATATTTATTTATTTATTTATGCATGTTTATTTTTGAAGCCAGCTGACCCTCACCATAAAAAAAACAAAAATATATGTAGATATAGATAGATAGATAGATAGATAGATAGATAGATAGATAGATCTGGGATAGATAGATAGATAGATAGATAGATAGATAGATAGATAGATAGATAGATAGATCTGGGATAGATAGATAGATAGATAGATAGATAGATAGATAGATAGATAGATAGATATGAAACCTTCACCAGATGATGTTAGCTATGTACGTCACCATTTATTTATAATGTTAATATATAATTGTTAATTATATATTTTAATTATATAATATAAATATAATATTATAGAATATATTTTTTTTTCAACAGTTTAAAATATGATATATTGGACTAACAACCTTTTATGGACTTATCTCTGGGTTGCAGAAAAGGCAGAGGTTCTATTTGCGTTACTTGGACCTATGGAGTACTTAATTAAAATTCGTAATTTGGGGGTCTATATCTAAATATCTTTTGCCAAAATTTTAAAAATTTTCACCAAAATTTCACAAATTTTTCTAATTGGATTCAATTGGGTAAAATGTGTGAATCCAGGGTGAAAGTTGTGTAAATCCTGTTTAAATAGACCCCTTGTTGTATAGTTGTATAGTTAATGACATAGCTGACAGATTGAGGCTGATTTATTAAAGGACTTGAGGATAAATTTTGTGAACACTCACTTCAATTATCCAATCGTGTGCAAAATAAAGAAGTAAACAGGGATTTCATTTCACCTGATTTGAAAATGTAAGTAAATCTTCAATGTTATATCTTGAATATATTATGTCAAATCCTTTATTAAACAGCTTAATCATCTTGATGCCTTGAATACAATGTAACATTTTTCTTTTAATTACAATCCAAATTTATATGATATCACATGATATCACATCATATCATATCATATCACATCATATCACATCATATCATATCATATCACATCATATCACATCATATCACATCATATCATATAACATCATATCATATCATATCACATCATATCATATCACATCATATCATATCATATCATATCACATCATATCATATCACATCATATCACATCATATCATATAACATCATATCATATCACATCATATCACATCATATCATATCACATCATATCATATCATATCATATCACATCATATCATATCACATCACATAATATCATATCATATCACATCATATCATATCACATCATATCATATCACATAATATCATATCATATCACATCATATCATATTACATCATATCACATCACATCATATCACATCATATCATATCACATCATATCACATCACATCATATCATATCACATCATATCATATCACATCATATCACATCACATCATATCACATCACATCATATCATATCACATCATATCACATCATATCATATCACATCATATCACATCACATAATATCATATCATATCATATCATATCACATAATATCATATCACATAATATCATATCATATCACATCATATCACATCACATCATATCATATCACATCATATCACATCATATCATATCACATCATATCACATCACATAATATCATATCATATCATATCATATCACATAATATCATATCACATAATATCATATCATATCACATCATATCATATCACATCATATCATATCACATCATATCACATCATATCATATCACATCATATCATATCATATCATATCACATCATATCATATCATATCACATCATATCACATCATATCATATCACATCATATCACATCATATCATATCACATCATATCATATCACATCATATCACATCATATCATATCATATCACATCGTATCATATCATATTATATCTATCTATGTATCTGATAGATTTGACAAATGTACTTACAGGTGTTTACTACAATAGGAATTCGATAATCCAAAACACAAACACCTCTTACAGCTTTTTTTGTAAATTCAAATATATTTTTAGATTATCACAAAATATTTTCTTACAATTTTCTTGAATCATTAGTCACCTTAAATTAAGTGAAAATATATTTGTCTTGACTGTTTGGAAATGTGTAATCCTTTTATATGTTCTTTTCCAGAAATTTTAGGGGTTTTTTTCCTTACAAAAAGCTGTGTTTATTAGGCGAAGGTTCATCCCTGTGATTTATCGATTTTTTGGTTTCCTGTGGAAGGCCTATGCATAGTGCGGAGCAGAGAGAGGCAGAGTACAGAGCCTGTCATATGTTCCACGATGAAATGTTTACCGCGCACTTGATTTACATCTTCCAGGTGTTCGCTGGGAATGGACGCCAATATTCGGTTTACACAAATTCTAATATACTCACTCTTATTTCTTGTCTCCTACATTTATTAAAGGAACCGGCCAAATTTTTTTTATCTATCTTGTTTCACACATAACCTTGTAATGTGCAGCGGCCGATAGAATCCAAAAAAGCAAGTTTCTAGAAATAATATTAACTATTTTTATTGCTATCATTATTAGGATTATTACATAGATGTATATGCACATCATCATAATGTTGTGCATATGTAGAATATATGTTATTCAATCTAAATAATTTAGCAATATAATGTATAAAAAATGTGTTATGCCATAAAATATATATATGTTATCTTGTAGATACTGTATAGTATAATGAGATTTACAATTTCACAGTAATTCCAAAATGAAGTAAGTTAATGTTTCAGTTTACATTATATAATATTATATAGTTGATTTTATAATTTTAGGGTAGTAAATAAAAATGTTAAATATACAATATGTTATATTACAAGTATAAACATGGAATATTACAAATATTATTATATTTACAAAATAATAATAATTAATATTTTATAATTATACATGTATAATATATTACTATTATATTACCGTTAATTAAACATGGAATAATAAAAAATACATTTTAAATATATTTAAATATAAAACGTATTTAAAATCATTTTAAATATATTTAAATATATTAAACATTTCATACATAAAAGTAAAACAGTTCATATAGAAAATACATTTTAAATATATTTAAATATAAAATGTATTTAAAATAATGTTTAAATATATTTAAATATATTGCACAGTTCATATATACAATTAAAACAGTTCATATAGAAAATACATTTTAAATATATTTAAATATAAAACGTATTTAAAATAATTTTAAATATATTTAAATATATTAAACAGTACATATATAAAAGTAAAACAGTTCATATATAAAATACATTTTAAATATATTTAAATATAGAACGTATTTAAAATCATTATAAATATATTTAAATATAATAAACATTTCATATATAAACGTAAAACAGTTCATATATAAAATACATTTTAAATATAATTAAATATAAAATGTTTTAAAATAAATTTAAACTATATTTCAATATATCGCACAGTTCATATATACAATTAAAACAGAGCATATAGAAAATACATTTTAAATATATTTAAATATAAAATGTATTTAAAATAATTTAAAATATATTAAACAGTTCATATATAAACGTAAAACAGTTCATACATAAAATAAATTTTAAATATATTTAAATATAAAATATATTTAAAATAATGTTTAAATATACTTAAATATATTGTACAGTTCATATATACAATTAAAAAAGAGCATATAGAAAATACATTTTAAATATATTTAAATATAAAACGTATTTAAAATAATTTTAAATATATTTAAATATATTAAACATTTCATATATAAACATAAAACAGTTCATATAGAAAATACATTTTAAATATATTTAAATATAAAACGTATTTAAAATAATTTTAAATATATTAAACAGTTCATATATAAATGTAAAACAGTTCATACATAAAAATACTTTTTTAATATATATAAAAATAAAAAATATTTTTAAAATAATGTTTAAATATATTTAAATATATTGTACAGTTCATATATACAATTAAAACAGTTCATATAGAAAATACATTTTAAATATATTTAAATATAAAACATATTTAAAATATATTTAAATATATTAAACATTTCATATATAAACGTAAAACAGTTCATATAGAAAATACATTTTAAAAATATGTAAATATAAATAGTATTTAAAATAAATGTAAAATATATTTAAATATATAGCACAGTTCATATATACAATTAAAACAGTTCATATAGAAAATACATTTTAAATATAGTTAAACATATTATTAGTTCATATATAACATTTTAAAAACTGATATATGTAACACTGCAGCTACAACAGGTGTTACATCTACAAGAGTGGCCTGGTAAATACATTTTTATTGACAATGTGGGAGTGATAATAGATTATAGATGCACATGTGTTTATAAGAACACAAAATTTCTAGCCAGAAAATTTAAAAAGATCTAAATTATTATAGTTAATAAGATCGATATTTGTGTTTATACATAATGACTGTAAAATGTTGCTGATCCATTGTCACTTAAAAGAAAATACTTAAATGCAACAGAAAATCTTGATGACGCGTGATAGTGTTCTCAGTTTACTAACTGCCTTAGGGAAATATTTATATTGCAGTGAGATGAAACTGAAAAGAAATTATTTTTTCTTTCTCTATGAATGTGGATGAGAAGAAAGAGCCTTTGTTTCCAGTTTCAATTACCCAAACAGTAGTGGGATGAATGTTTACTGTTTGTTTTGAGTCGTGCTTTTCATCATCACGGGACATCAAACAGGTGTCCAAATAAAATAATTAGCCAGTCACCTCCTTTGCTGATAATAGATTGTTTCCTTGGAGTGTTGAGAGGGGAGAAAAGACATAACTTCAAAATAGTTAATCAGATTAGTGTTTTTTTTATTTAAAACCTGAAACATGTTTTCATGAAAAACAATAAATAGGTAAAGATAAAAGAAAATTGGGATAAAAGAAAGGACTTCAAAAATTTTTGAAGTAAAGTGCATATCACAGTTAAAAAAATACATACCTGGTGGTCTGTTTAATGGAGAAGGAAAAAAAAAATATTAAAAAAATAAATATTACCTTCTGACTTTCAGGGTGGGCAATGCCATTTGTGTGCAGGGGTCCCAGGTTCTGGTAAGTGTTAAGGCTGTCAGTGATTTGCTCCTGGCTTAAGCTAGAAGAGAAACATACCCTAAATTTGCTAAGTTCTATCTTCCGCCAGCATCAAGCCATAGAATCATGTCGCTACTGTCAAGACAAAAAAAAAAAAAACAGAACTTGGATAATCTAAACTAGTTAACCTGGAGCAGAGAGCAGTCTCCTTCTGCAAAAAAAAAAGAAAAAAAAAACAAATGTATTGTTTAAATTTTCTCTTCAACAATAGAGTTCATGTCTTTACTACCACAGCTGGAATGTGTTTGTTTAAAGACTTTACATTTTTGGCCCAAATTTATTTTCTGAGAATTTGGTTGTTAATTTTTAAATTATATTTTTCATTAAAAAAAAAAAAAATAATGCATAAAAAAAATGAACGCATGTTTTGGTCACTGAGCTTGCATAATTATGACTGTTTATCTGAACGTTGACGGCATGCTTGACTTATGATGGGAAACAATGCGTATGTCTATTTTAAGCCATTACTTAAACTGAAAGCAGAAATGACGCTAATGAAAATATAAGAGCACATATCATTTATTTTGGAAGAATAATGGCTGGTCCTAAACACAGATGTCATGTCCTTCCATCTGCTTGGCTATACATATGATTTTGGGTTGACCAATTTTTTTTTTTTTTTTTTTGTTACATCAGCTGAATTCTTGGAAAACAGGTTTGTGAATAATTGGTAGGAAATGGTGGAAAAATATCCTGGTTTAACCTTAACTGGCTTACTTCTTTTCAAGAGCAATTTAATTTGGATGGAAATGAAAGTCCGTAAAAGGTTAGGGTTCTATTAATGATGGAAGTGTTGACAAAATTCTGTTTGGGAAAAAAAAGTCATTATTTTCAATTTTTATTATTATTATTATTATTATTATTATTATATTATATTTTATTATAATATTTTATTTTTATTATAATATGTTAATTATATTATTTTTTTTTATGTATTTGAGATACCAATGACATTGCCTCCATTGTCGAAGCCAAGTGAGTGGAAAAAAAATGTGTATTTGAAACCCTTGTTTTAGGTTCAGACAGGGATTTATTAATAAATTGTATTATTATATTATATTATTATATTGTAAAGCGCTGAGCAAACTGTTGGCACTATATAAATCCTGTATAATAATAATAATAATAATCTATAAATCCTGTATAATAATAATATATAAATCCTGTATAATAATAATAATAATAATAATATATAAATCCTGTATAATAATAATAATATATAAATCCTGTATAATAATAATATATAAATCCTGTATAATAATAATAATAATAATATATAAATCCTGTATAATAATAATATATAAATCCTGTATAATAATAATAATAATAATAAATTATTTATTAAGATTATTAAAATGAATAAATACACTCCTGCGGTACCCACCTGTTGTGACTACTATGTATTATAAGCTGCTGTGAGCACCAATCATGTGTTCCTAAATGTGCAAATGAAAATAAACCAAAAAAATTAACCATAAATCATCCAATAAAATAATAATAATTCCCTCCTAGATTGTAAGCTCGAAAGAGCAGGGCCCTCGATCCCCTTATGTTTTGCATTGTATTGGTATTGCTCTGTCACATGTTCTGTCCCCCTTTGTAATGTACAGCGCTGAGCGAACTATTGGTGCTTTATAAATACTGTATAATAATAATAATAATGTGCTACTCATATACAAAAAAAACCACATTTGTCACAATAAATGTGTTTAAATCTCAATGATATGTGTTTTGAGTCTTTTGTACATCACAAAGCCGTAATGAACGGGAATGGTGCTGCGCTAAAACAGATAAAATAAACTATGAAAAAGTGAAAAAGAGGTTAAAATGAACCCACAAAAACGTGACACGTGAATCATAGGTAGCACAAATGCACAGGCATCAGTGAAACAACATAAATGGAAAGCACATCCTAAACTCAAGACGTGTGCCAAAGTGATATAAATGAACCGTGCATGAGATAAAAGAAAGAAAAAAGAAAAAAATATATATATATACATATAATATATAATAATGTGAACAAATGTGAAAAACAAGGAATGAACCAATAAAATTATATTCATCCAAAAATCAATGTGATATATATCAGTGTCAAATAAAACATCAGTGAAACAGAACATAAGCACAAAAAAACTTAAATGTCAAAATGATGTGAAAAATGGTGAAAAAGTCAAAAATAGACTCCAATGTGTAAAGTCCATTAATCTCAAATAAACTTGATGGGTGATAGTGAAAGTGATTGACTGGAGCAGAAATCCACCACCGGGTAAATTGCGTGCTCACCTCCACGCTGCGACCCCAAGGGGCCAACACACTTCAAGGCGCTCAACGCTAAACAGATCAGCATCCAAAAGAGGTCTTACGCACGAATCCAGGAACCATCAATTCTTAACAGTAGTGATGGTATCCTCCTCACGGCAAAAAATAATGCACCGGACAGCCTCTCACACGATTCCAAAGGAGGAGAAAAGAAAATACTTCCATAGTGTAGTAATTAATATAATGTAATAAGCAGCATGATGCCAAATGCCCACGTGCATCAAATACAAGATACAAAAGCTCAAAACCGCATGTATCAGTTTGGATGTACTTGCATGGGTGTAGCAAGATGGCAGCTGCCATCTACGCCGGTACTGACGTCACCACGCTTCCGACCTACGCGTTGCGTCACGAATCACGTGACTTCCTCAGGGTCACACAGCCAGTAAGTAAACAATCTTCATAATATTCCTCTTGACACTTATACTGTTTGCAGTAAATTGTGCCCACAACTCCAGTGCTGGACTCCACGTGCTCCACCAATGCGCTCACCCTGTCCTCACTTTCAACATATGACCAGGGGCTGTCTGACCGTTTGGAAACTTGGGCACTGCCCGAGGGCCCGGGGTCAGTAGGGGGCCCCATGAGATGCCCCTGGTACCTTTTTCATAGGCTTTTTTGAGTTTGGGCAAGGACACAGGGGCCCCAAGATCCCTTATTGCCCGGGGGCCCCATGAGTTATCAGTCCACCCCTGCATATGTCCCAACAATTTTATGTCATATCGCATTTGTATCCGTGCTCAGATGGACATCCACTGGAATACAGTAGATTCCCATTTTCTCATTTTGGACACCTCCGGAGTAATGCCCCTTTAAGAGGTCAGGGTCTCGGCTCTTAGCTATTCATAACCGATCCATGTTATAGGCCCAAGTAGTAAAAAGAACCACCATAGTGTAATAAATCAAAACCTATTCCTACGTTTATTAAAATTGCACTTACAATGCTACACAGAAGAAAAATATATTTGAAATATATTTTAAAAATGTTCTTCCCAAATATATTGACATATATTTGAAATGCTACAATTTTGGCTGTATTCAATATATATATATATATATATATATATATATACTGCATGTTGCAATGTGTTTTTATTACAAAATACATGAAAAATATTTTTAAAAATGCATTTCAAATATACTGTATGTCTAAATACAAATCTACATTTTCGGAATGCATTTAAAAATATAAATAAAAATATATGTTAAAATTAGTTTTTTTTTATGTTAAAAGAAATCTGAAGAATATATTTAAAAAAATATATTTTTAAAAATATATATTTTTAAATATGTTCTAAAGATCCGCCCTACATGTTGCATCACAACCCACGTGACTTTACACAAACAGTATAAGGATCATCATGATTATAAACTTTGTTTATTTACTGACTGTGTGATGTGCAAAAGACTGAAACATGCAGGGGGTTGATTTACCAAAACTGAAGAGTATAAAACCTGGTGCAGCTCTGCATAGAAACCAATCAGCTTTCGGGTTTCTGAAGTTAGAAGCTGGTTGGCTGCCATGCACAGCTGCACCAGATTTTGTATTCTCCAATTTTAGTAAATCAACCCCATATTGTTGAAGTTTAAATATATTGTGACAGGTGTTTTTTCTATATGAGTAACATATTATTTTTATTTTATTTGATGATTTATAGTTCAGCAGCCATTGATTGAAATTTTAACATTATTACATAAAGTGTTACTAAACCCCGGACCCTGCAGTCACTATATCTGGTCTCCCCGGTCCCTGCATTCACTATATCTGGTCTCCCCGGTCTCTGCATTCACTATATCTGGTCCTCCCGGATCCTGCATTCAATATATCCGGTCTCCCCGGACCCTGCATTCACTATATCCGGTCTCCCCGGACCCTGCATTCACTATATCTGGTCTCCCCGGATCCTGCATTCAATATATCCGGTCTCCCCGGACCCTGCATCCACTGTATCTGGTCCCCCCGGACCCTGCATTCACTATATCTGGTCTCCCCGGACCCTGCATTCACTATATCTGGTTTCCTCGGACTCTGCATTCACTATATTTGGTCTCCCCGGACCCTGCATTCACTATATCCGCTCTCCCCGGACCCTGCATTCACTATATCCGGTCTCCCCGGACCCTGCATTCACTATATCCGGTCTCCCCGGACCCTGCATTCACTATATCAGGTCTCCCTGGACCCTGCATTCACTATATCCGGTCTCCCCGGACCCTGCATTCACTATATCCGGTCTCCCCGGACCCTGCATTCACTATATCCGCTCTCCCCGGACCCTGTATTCACTATATCCGGTCTCCCCGGACCCTGCATTCACTATATCTGGTCTCCCCGGACCCTGCATTCACTATATCTGGTCTCCCCGGACCCTGCATTCACTATATCCGCTCTCCCCGGACCCTGCATTCACTATATCCGCTCTCCCCGGACCCTGCATTCACTATATCCGCTCTCCCCGGACCCTGCATTCACTATATCCGATCTCCCCGGACCCTGCATTCACTATATCCGGTCTCCCCGGACCCTGCATTCACTATATCAGGTCTCCCCGGACCCTGCATTCACTATTTCCGGTCTCCCAGGACCCTGCATTCACTATATCCGCTCTCCCTGGACCCTGCATTCACTATATCCGGTCTCCCCGGACCCTGCATTCACTATATCTGCTCTCCCCAGACCCTGCATTCACTATATCCGGTCTCCCACAGTACACACAACATGGAAATGCAATTATTTTAGTAAGTATAAACTACTAAATACCTTTTCTCATCAGCAGTTAGAGCAGTCTTGTGACTTCAGCAGAGCACTGTTTAAAGCTTGATGGAAGAGTTTTCTTTCTGCTATAGGAGGATGTGAAAGTCCTGACCCTCTGTCTGGACAGTGCTGATTGGCCCTGTGCTGATCACATGCACTCTCCCAAGAGAAAAAAACCTTTCTAGCAATACACACCAAACTGCGCATGTGCATGTGACTACGGGTTCAGTCTGTATCAGGTGGTTATTTCGACAAGAGGAGGGGCAGAGAAGACAGGATCAAACAGCCTTTTAACACAATGCAGAGGATTAACCCCTTAGGTTCCACAGTGAGTATAACAAGCATGCTTTCCTGCATATACAGACTGATTGTACTGTTGTGGGTTTAGTAACACTTTAACCCCACAAACAAAGGGGGGAATGTACAGACTCCATGCAGAGAGGGTCAGGACACCAGGACACCCAGGAGCCCAGGACACCAATATCATAAGAGAGATAAGGCCCCATTAGAGTCCACCCTAGTTAGCCATTCCTTCCATATTATTTTTGGACACGCTAAACCTTGCATCTCATCATAACAATATCCGTCAGCCAATGAAACGATTGGCCTCTGTGACTTGGTGACTTCATCTTGACTTTTGAAGCATCTGCCAGAATAATTAGAGGGATATATAAAGTTGCTGTCATCCCTGGCCCTTCCTTTTGTAGCTGCCCCATGCACCTTCCTGCGGAGCACCATTTGTTGTCGCACAATACAATGGCACCGCAGATGCCCTCTGATTGAGTTGGAGAGACTCATGAAAAGAAACGCAGGAAGCCGCGGAAGATCTGAACCCTGAAATGTATACAAATGCCATGTATGATTGAGAAGGCATTGGGCTCTCTTCCGCTCGAGGAGGGAACGGTTCATTGATATACGCAAGTTGCCACCATCTTAAAAGGCAGCCGCTGCCTCTGATCTGCCGCCGGGCTTAGTGAGAGTCATAAAAAATTTGAAGGAAATTTTTAGGAAAGACATGGCTGCCGTCAGAGCGGCGTTCCAGATCCCTTTATCAGGATGTCCTTTGCTGGAAGCTCCATGATGCTAGATAAGGATCATCAGGGTCACAGATGACATATTCCATATTCCATGCAGAGTCGGTGCCACACTTAAAAACAACTCTACAGGGCCAGATCTAGGGGAGTGCTTGGGTGGGCTGTGCCCTACCCAGACTTTAGCTGTGCCCCCCGCCCCCCCAGGTCTCTGAGAGTGTATCCACTGATCCATGAGCCAGTCTGATGCAGACAGTTGATGTAAGAAGGCGCTCTGATGAGGACACCGGATGTAAGGGGGCATTCTGATGAGGACTCCAGATGTAAGGGGGCACTCTGATGAAGACTCCAGATGTAAGGGGGCACTCTGATGAAGACTCCAGATGTAAGGGGGCACTCTGATGAGGACTCTGGATGTAAGGGGGAACTCTGATGAGGACTCCAGATGTAAGGGGCCACTCTGATGAGGACTCTGGATGTAAGGGGGCACTCTGATGAGGACTCTGGATGTAAGGGGACACTCTGATGGGGATAACTAATCATATGTAAGCAGACACTCTGATGAAGACAGTTGATGTAATGGGGGACTCTACACTGATGTAAGGGGGTGTTCTGACGGGGACATCTGATGTAAGAGGGCACTCTTTTGGAGATCCTGATGTAAAGAGGTGCTCTGATGGGAACCCTGATGTAAGGGGGAACTCTGATGGGGACACTTGATGTAAGGGGACAGTCTGATGGGGATAGCTGAATATATGTAAGAAGACGCTCTGATGAAGACAATTGATGTAAGGGGGGGGCTTTATTAGGAGTACTAATGTAAGGGGGCACTCTGATGGGAACACTTGATGTAAGGGGGAATTCTGATGGGGACACCTGATGTAAGGGGGCACTCTGGTGGAGATCCTGATGTAGAGGTGCTCTGATGGGAACCCTGATATAAGGACACTCTGATGGACACTTGATGTAAGGGGACAGTCTGATTAAGGGGGGGGGGACTTTAATAGGAACACGATTGTAAGGGGGCACTCTTATGGGGACACCTGATGTAAGGGGGCATTCTCATGAGGACCCTGATGTAAGGGGACAGTCTGATGGGGACAGCTGAATAAATGAAAGGGGATGCTCTGATGAAGACAATTGATGTAAGGGGGGGACTTTATTAGGTACACGATTGTAAGGGGGCACTCTGATGTGGACACCTGATGTAAGGGGGCACTCTGATAGGGACACCTGATGTAAGGGGGCAGTCTGATGGGGACACCTGATGTAAGGGGGCGCTCTCATGGGGACCCTGAAATAAAGGGGCACTCAGATGTGGACGCTTGATGTAAGGGGACACACTGGTGGGGACACTGATGTAAGGGGACATTCTGATTGGGACACCTGATGTAAAGGGGGACTCTGATAGGGACCTCTGATATAAGGAGGAACAGGTTTTGTTTAATCATCCTATTCTAATAAAAACCTAATACATAATAGTGTTTCCCAGGTTATGAGACTTTTTGACAGACTGTCAGTGACTCACACACAGTGCTGATATTGTACCCCCTGACTTTTTTTCACTGTACCCCAGATCAGATAGCCTAGATCTGGCCCTGCAACTCTACCAGAAATTAATAGAAGAGCCCAGATCTTCCCCTCTGTGGTGGGGTCATCTGCTACAGATGAATCGATGGACTGACATGAACATCTGGACATGTTAGGGCCCATTGACACTTGTATGGTCATCAGCACATGCCCATTAACGTGTGCTGCATTTAGGCTGCCTATTCATTGGAATGGAAAGCAAGAAGAACAGAAGAGTTCATTGGAATGGAAAGCAAGAAGAAGAACAGAAGAGTTCATTGGAATGGAAAGCAAGAAGAAGAAGAACAGAAGAGTTCATTGGAATGGAAAGCAAGAAGAACAGAAGAGTTCATTGGAATGGAAAGCAAGAAGAACAGAAGAGTTCATTGGAATGGAAAGCAAGAAGAACAGAAGAGTTAATTGGATTTGAAAGCAAGAAGAACAGAAGAGTTCATTGGAATGGAAAGCAAGAAGAAGAAGAACAGAAGAGTTCATTGGAATGGAAAGCAAGAAGAACAGAAGAGTTCATTGAAATGGAAAGCGAGAAGAACAGAAGAGTTCATTGGAATGGAAAGCAAGAAGAACAGAAGAGTTCATTGGAATGGAAAGCAAGAAGAACAGAAGAGTTCATTGGATTTGAAAGCAAGAAGAACAGAAGAGTTCATTGGAATGGAAAACAAGAAGAACAGAAGAGTTCATTGGAATGGAAAGCTAGAAGAAGAACAGAAGAGTTCATTGGATTGGAAAGCAAGAAGAACAGAAGAGTTCATTGGAATAGAAAGCAAGAAGAACAGAAGAGTTAATTGGAACGGAAAGCAAGAAGATGAACAGAAGAGTTCATTGGAATGGAAAGCAAGAAGAACAGAAGAGTTCATTGGAATGGAAAGCAAGAAGAACAGAAGAGTTCATTGGAATGGAAAGCAAGAAGAAGAACAGAAGAGTTAATTGGAATGGAAAGCAAGAAGAAGAAGAACGGAAGAGTTCATTGGAATGGAAAGCAAGAAGAACAGAAGAGTTCATTGGAATGGAAAACAAGAACAGAAGAATTCAATAATACTGATACAATTTTGTTACAGTAAGGGTCAATGGGATGAAAAAGAACAAAGAAAGAGGAAGATAGATGAAGGAAGAAAGAAGAAGAAGGAAGAAGAAGTAATGAAGAAGAAGATATAGGAAGGAAGAAAGAAAAAGAAAGAAGAAGGAAGAAGAATAGGAAAGAAAATGGAAGAAAAAAGACAAAAGAAAAAGAAGATGAAGAAGTAGAAAAACATATCATTACACTGAATGGAATACTATTCAAGGTACAGTCATGATTCAGTCCTGATACATTTTCCTATTACAAGACCTGATGAAGGGGATATTGTTAAACCCCCACAACGTGTTAGCTGCTCTTTTTACTGTCCACTGTTCAAGAGTCCAGATGCAAGTTTATTCCAGTAAGGGTCAAAGGGAAGAGAAGAGATTCACACACTGGATAAATTCCCTTCTGTGCAACACTGAAGGGAAGGCTGGAAATCTATCACAAATCCACAAATGATATGATAAGGTGGCAGATTCCTGAACTGGCCAGACTTCACCTGTACCGGAAATATCATCTATATGAGGATCGATCCTTTGAAGATCGGAGATTCTAGAATATGTTCCGCATCGTTATTTTCTTAGGTTGCGGCCGAATCCTTTCCTGTACATTCAGACGGGCCAGGAATTTCCCTCTGTTCTATTTCTAGAGCAGAAATATGCCTGAAAAAAAAGATTCTGTACAAGTTGCAGGTTTCATAACGGTGATTAATCTGTCAAATTCTGCCCCGTCATGAATTCCGCCGGAGGTTGCTCTGTCTACAATCAACAAGAACAGCGTGCAAAGGACGAGAAAACGCGCTGTACAATATTTCACAGAAAACACCAGCTCTAATCTGATGTTCCGTCCAAATCTTCCTGCAATTTACAGGATCCGTATACTTTATGTTTTACCTGTCACTAACTTTACAAGTCTGCATGAATAAATTCCTGATGTGTCACAATAGATAGCAACAGGATCATTTTTAAGAAAATGTCATAGAAAATCCATCCTTCAGCTCCAGACCAGTGACTTTACCTAGGCTGAGATGATGTCACCAGTCTGCTGCAGGCAGGAGGAAGCATTTCCTCAGTCTCCTCTCCCCAATGATCAGACTGAAACATTGTAGCAAGTTGCAGGCAGCAGGGGCTGATCTGTGGCAGATACAGATGTATTTGTGAACACAAATTGAATTTATTCTCTCTTGAGAAGAGGAGATTAAGGGGGGATATAATCACCATGTACAATACATAAGAGGGAAATGATCTCTATGTATAATACATAAGGGGGGGATATGATCTCCATGTATAATACATAAGGGGGGGATATGATCTCTATGTATAATACATAAGAGGGATATGATCTCTATGTATAATACATAAGGGGGGGATGTGATCTCCATGTATAATACATAAGGGGGGATGTGATCTCCATGTATAATACATAAGAGGGGATATGATCTCCATGTATAATACATAAGGGGGGATATGATCTCCATGTATAATACATAAGGGGGGGATATGATCTCCATGTATAATACATAAGAGGGGATATGATCTCCATGTATAATACATAAGGGGGGATATGATCTCCATGTATAATACATAAGGGGGGATATAATCACCGTGTATAATACATAAGGGGGGATATGATCACCATGTATAATACATAAGGGGGGGATATGATCTCCATGTATAATACATAAGGGGGGATATGATCTCCATGTATAATACATAAGGGGGGATATGATCTCCATGTATAATACATAAGGGGGATAGGATCTCCATGTATAATACATAAGGGGGGGATATGATCTCCATGTATAATACATAAGGGGGGATATGATCTCCATGTATAATACATAAGGGGGGATATGATCTCCATGTATAATACATAAGGGGGGATAGAATCTGTCAGGCATGTTAATCCAATAACAGTTAGGCACAAACTGTACAAAAGTCAATAATGGAAAAGTGCCAAAAAAGTAGCAGAACCTAAACTGCAAAGAAGTCAGGGAGGGTCACAAATGCATGCGCGCCTTTCTACAGTTGGAATGAACTTCGGTTTGATCGTGAATTTGACCTGAACCCAGCCTCTTCACAGTTCAGGAAAGCGCCAAACTAACTGGAAAACGTGGTCAATGACATCACCCAGACTTCTCATCTGCTTTGTTTACAAACAGAAGCCAGCGGGGATCTGTCATTTAGTGGAGGTCTATTATATTATGTTGAACTTTCGCTGGTCCTTAACCACTAGTGGACCGCCTGCGAATGGGTGGCCCGCACAGGCACAGTATGTACCTGTACATCACTGGCCTCTTCCAGTTACAGGGCGCACACTCCTACTGCCTCCCGCTGTGATTGAACACTGCAAGAGTTTGTCAGAAGGTCCCGACCAGGACCATGACCAGGACCTGCTGATTGGCTGTGTCCAATCACAGCCCAGAGCCCTGTGTTGACAATCAACACAAGGTTCTGTACAAAGGGAACAATCTCTGTTTCTACTCCCTTCAAAGCAGGGAGAAGAAACAAAGAGATTTTTAGTTACCAGCAGCACACATTACACTAATTCATGAAGCAGAATACATTTTGGCCTGCATTTATGAAGAAATTTGATTCAAAACATTTTTTTGTATTGGATATGTTTTATAGCAGAAAGTAAAATATATTGGTTTTTTTTGTTTTTTTTTTAAATTTTTAGTCTTTTATTGTTTTTATAATAGCAATTTAAAAAAAACAGTGGTGATCAAATGCCACCAAAAGAAACAAAGAGATTTTTAGTAAAAAGCAGCACACATTACACTAATTAATGAAACACAATACATTTTGACCTATATTCATGAAGAAATTTGATTTAAACACTTTTTTATTGGATATGTTTTATAGCAGAAAGTAAAATATATTGTTTTTTTTTTCATTTTTGGTCTTTTATTGTTTATATAATAGCAGTTAAAAAAAAACCAGTGGTGATCAAATGCCACCAAAAGAAAGCAAAATTTATTTTTTAAAAATTAAAATTTTGTTTGGCCACAGTGTTGTATGACTGCTCAATTGCCAGTAGCACAGTGCTAAATAGCAAAACAAATGGTCAGTTGTGAAGGGGGTAAAACCTTTTTCAGTGGTGGTTAAGCTCACATGTAACTTTCAGGCATCACCCAGACATGTTATTTGAAGGATTCGTGTATTTTCAATGTTGCCCTTTAAGCTGCACAAATGATCTCCCCACCCCCGCCCAATTTTTCTTTGAATTGGTACATGTTCCCCATGGCAGTGCCCTGCTCCCCGTGCACTTTTTTTACTTGCTTCCCGAAGCGTCGCTGAATAGGAAGAGTGATATCTCGGTCATCGCTGCAGTATTATTTCTTAGTGCCAATGATTTCCTTCACTGGAACTGACATTAATATAAAAGAAATCTTAGCAGCTTCGGAGCCGCTGGATTACTTTTACAGGGGGGGGGGGGGGACCGGTAAGGGTGCGATCGGTGGCATCCAATTCCTGGGACCCAGTGGGAGAGATTTACTAAAACCAGCGCACACAGAATCTGGTACAGCTGTGCATGGCAGCCAATCAGCTTCTAACTTCAGCTTGTTCAATGAAGCTGATTGGTTTCTCTGCAGAGCTGCTCCAGATTTTGCACCATGCAGTTTTAGTAAATACCCCAAGTGAGAGGAACCAGGAGCGGACTGACAACTCATGGGGCCCCGGGCAATAGGGGATCATGGGGCCCCTGTGTCCTTGCCCAAACTCAAAAAAGCCTATGAAAAAGGTACCAGGGGCATCTCATGGGGCCCCCTACTGACAGCGGGCCCTTGGGCAGTGCCCGAGTTTCCAAATGGTCAGTCCGCCCCTGAGAGGAACTGATGTTGTTCCTTCCACCGCGTGACGGTAGAAACTGGAAGAGATGAGGATTTAGTCACTTCTGGTTTCAGTCTCATGTATACAAGCTTGTGAAAGCATTTTGGAGGCCAGAGGCAAGATATGGGGTCTAATAGACCCCAGATCTCTCCATAAAGAGGCCCATGCTGTCAAAAGAAATGTTGTTCATTCCTTGTGATAGCAATAAACTACATTGTTAAAAATAAATGAATAAATCAATTTTTTTTTATAATTTAAAGCGCCCCCCCCCCCCCCGTGCTCACTTGCACGCAAGGCAAACACATGCATCGGTTCTGTGTGCATATGTAAACGGCGATCGCACCACGCATGTGACGTATCAAAATGAGAGCAATAATTCCAGCTCTAGACCACCTCTGCAACCCTAAACTGGCTTTTAAAGTGTCTCCTCTGGAGATTTTTAGGTACCGTCATTTGGCGCACTTCTACGGGCGTACGCAATTTTAAAGCGTGACATGTTTGGTATCTAGTTACTCGGTGTAACATCATATTTTATATTTGACCAAAAAGTCGGTACTATATAGTGTTTTTGTGCATTAACCAATCATTAAAGTGTATTTTTTCCAAAAAACATTTTCATGTGACGAAAAATATGCAACACACACCATTTTATTCCCTAGGGCCATATATAATGTTTGCGGGTTCAAAAATTATGTTTTTTTTTTTTACATATAGGAAAGGGATGTCAGCATTAACAAAAGCTTGCAAAGCGGTTTTGGGAAAAGACAAGATAAGGAAAAAAAATTTGACATTTTTTTTTTAAGGTGACCTCAGTTGGTTTGGTGCTGTGTTCAGAGCTTGCGGACTTTCTGCTAAGTACACCGGAATTTCCCCAGGTCACTCATCCCTACTCCACAGCTGCCTTGGCCAGTAACCCAAATGTAGGCTTCTGTTAGGGCTTGTTCACGTGGGTGGCCAAGGGGCGGTAAAGGTAAGTGGCTGAGCTATGGTTCTACTGCCTTCCAACTGCCCACTTAAAGAAGAGCATGTGGCGGCTCAGGGCTGCAGTTGCAGCTGTGATTAAACCACATGTCGCATTGGGCTTGTGGGACCGTCACCAAACATGACACCCACATGCAATGCATGTGGGTGTGGCACAGTGGTTCAGCCTTTTTAGGATTAACACAGCCAAACCCCTCTGAAAAGTCCCACATCACAGATCACTTTTCAGGGAGGCAGTAAGGAGTGAGAATGAGCCCCTCGTCTTGATTCGCCCTGTAGAAGTAATCTCATCTCTAGCCCTTCCTGAGTCCTCCAGTCCCTTTTTCCAAGGAAGAACCTGTTCTGTGAAGCCTGCCGGGGTCAGCGGTGGAAATTTATCTGGGTGGTGGAGTTCCAGGTTCCATAGAGATACTTTCCATGGCTGCTGATCCTCACGTTTAAAGAGAAGCCGGTGCCAAGGAGTTTGGATCTGAGCCTAATGGGCTTGTAGTGAGTGATCCTGGACTGGAGCCAAAGTACACATCCTCCGAAGACAGGGAAAAGATCTTTATAAATTGGTTCCAGAACCCATCATCCGCCATGTGGAGCATTCTGGGTGTTCTCACCCTCACAGATTGTCAGGGGGGAACATGGAGCCCTCTCCAGTGACGCCGGAGTGACCGGATGTCTAGCAAGTGAATGTCAAGATGTCCAACTGGCATTATGTTGGCTTCCGACCACGAAACATGGAACCATTTATTTTATATAATAGTCTGTATTATATAAAAATTATAATATATAACAAAATATATTTCATATAAATATATCATATTCAAAGAATGATGATGTCCATCTTGTATAATATAACTTATATCTGGAGAGTGGTGATGTCACTCCTGTATCTTATATCTGGAGAGCGGTGATGTCACTCCTGTATAATATAACTTATATCTGGAGAGTGGTGATGTCACTCCTGTATAATATATCTTATATCTGGAGAGCGGTGATGTCACTCCTGTATAATATAACTTATATCTGGAGAGTGGTGATGTCACTCCTGTATAATATATCTTATATCTGGAGAGCGGTGATGTCACTCCTGTATAATATATCTTATATCTGGAGAGCGGTGATGTCACTCCTGTATAATATATCTTATATCTGGAGAGTGGTGATGTCACTCCTGTATCTTATATCTGGAGAGCGGTGATGTCACTCCTGTATAATATAACTTATATCTGGAGAGTGGTGATGTCACTCCTGTATAATATATCTTATATCTGCAGAGTGGTGAGGTCACTCCTGTATAATATATCTGGAGAGCGGTGATGTCACTCCTGTATAATATATCTTATATCTGGAGAGCGGTGATGTCACTCCTGTATAATATATCTTATATCTGGAGAGCGGTGATGTCACTCCTGTATAATATATCTTATATCTGGAGAGCGGTGATGTCACTCCTGTATAATATAACTTATATTTGGAGGGCGGTGATGTCACTCCTGTATAATATATCTTCTAACTGGAGAGTGGTGATGTCACTCCTGTATAATATATCTTATATCCGGAGAGCAGTGATGTCACTCCTGTATAATTTATGGTATATCTGGAGAGCGGTGATGTCACTCCTGTATAATATATCTTCTATCTGGAGAGTGGTGATGTCACTCCTGTATAATATAACTTATATCCGGAGAGCGGTGATGTCACTCCTGTATAATATAACTTATATCCGGAGAGCGGTGATGTCACTCCTGTATATTATATCTTATATCCGGAGAGCGGTGATGTCATTCCTGTATAATATAACTTATTTCCGGAGAGCGGTGATGTCACTCCTGTATAATATATCTTATATCCGGAGAGAGGTGATGTCACTCCTGTATAATATATCTTATATCCGGAGAGCAGTGATGTCACTCCTGTATAATATAACTTATATGTGACAGTGATGTAATTCCCATATGATATAACATATATTTGGAGAGTGGTGATGTCACTCCTGTATAATATATCTTATCTGGAGAGCGGTGATGTCACTCCTGTATTATATACCTTATATCTGGGAGCGGTTATGTCAATACTGTATAACTTTTTTCTGGAGATTGGTGATGTCACTCCTGTAAAATATAATTTATATCTGGAGAGCAGTGATGTCACTCCTGTATACTATATCTTATATCTGGAGAGCGGTGATGTCACTCCTGTATAATAGATCTTATATCTGGAGAGCGGTGATGTCACTCCTGTATAATATATCTTATATCTGGAGAGCGGTGATGTCACTCCTGTATAATATATCTTATATCTGGAGAGCGGTGATGTCACTCCTGTATAATATATCTTATATCCGGAGAGAGGTGATGTCACTCCTGTATAATATATCTTATATCCGGAGAGCGGTGATGTCACTCCTGTATAATATATCTTATATCCGGAGAGCAGTGATGTCACTCCTGTATAATATAACTTATATGTGACAGTGATGTAATTCCCATATGATATAACATATATTTGGAGAGTGGTGATGTCACTCCTGTATAATATATCTTATCTGGAGAGCGGTGATGTCACTCCTGTATAATATATCTTATATCCGGAGAGCAGTGATGTCACTCCTGTATAATATATCTTATATCTGGAGAGTGATGATGTCACTCCTGTATAATATATCTTATATCTGGAGAGTGGTGATGTCACTCCTGTATAATATAACTTATATCTGGAGAGCGGTGATGTCACTCCTGTATAATATATCTTCTATCTGGAGAGCGGTGATGTCACTCCTGTATAATATATCTTATATCCGGAGAGCGGTGATGTCACTCCTGTATAATATATCTTATATCCGGAGAGCGGTGATGTCACTCCTGTATAATATATCTTCTATCTGGAGAGCAGTGATGTCACTCCTGTATAATATAACTTATACCTAGAGTGAGGTGATGTCTCTCCTGTATAATAAAACTTATATGTGACAGTGATGTAATTCCCATATGATATAACATATATTTGGAGAGTGGTGATGTCACTCCTGTATAATATATCTTATTTGGAGAGCGGTGATGTCACTCCTGTATAATATATATCTGGAGAGCGGTGATGTCACTCCTGTATAATATATCTTATATCTGGAGAGCGGTGATGTCACTCCTGTATAATATATCTTATATCTGGAGAGCGGTGATGTCACTCCTGTATAATATACCTTATGTCTGGGAGCGGTTATGTCAATACTGTATAACTTTTTTCTGGAGATTGGTGATGTCACTCCTGTAAAATATAATTTATATCTGGAGAGCAGTGATGTCACTCCTGTATAATATATCTTATATCTGGAGAGCGGTGATGTCACTCCTGTATACTATAACATAATGTATCTAATACAGACGTGTTTTGGTGTTTCATTTATCTCCTGATATGACATGGAAGTTATTAATGGGGCATATAAATCTAAAATATTTTTTGCTAAATTCATGAACGTTACTGACAATACACATATATTTTTCATCAAGGTTCAATGTTATTATCACTCTACAATACAAGACTACAAAATGAATTGTAGTTGAAGTCCCCTGTATGCTATACTTAAAAAGTAGGAAGTAGTGTACGTTAAGAATATTGAGAATCATATAGAAAAATAAAAGAAAGAAAAGAAAGAAGCATACTATACACAAAGAACCAACTAGTTACTGAGAACGATATGATTAATATATAAAAGAGAAATAAAAGGAACAATCGTGTACAGATGCAATGTATATAATATTAACTATAATAATAACAACATATACAAAGTATATAATAATTATAATAATATCAGATACAATGTATATAATAATAATTATAATAATAACAGCAACAGATACAATGCATAAAACAATAATTATAATAATAACAACAACAACAACAGATGCGATGTATATAAAAATAATAAGGAGCAGGACCCTCCTAACCCTCTTGTATTGAACTGTATTGTTGCTGTATTGTCTCCCTTTATATTTTAAAGCGCTGAGCAAACTGTTGGCGCTATATAAATCCTGTATAATAATAATATATAAATCCTGTATAATAATAATATATAAATCCTGTATAATAATAATAATAATATATAAATCCTGTATAATAATAATATATAAATCCTGTATAATAATAATATATAAATTCGGTATAATAATAATAATATATAAATCCTGTATAATAATAATAATATATAAATCCAGTATAATAATAATATATAAATCCAGTATAATAATAATATATAAATCCTGTATAACAATAATAACAGATACAATGTACAGTATATAATAATATTAATAACAATAATAATAATACCAGATACAATGAATATCATAATAATTTTATTAATAACAACAGATACAACGTATATAATAATAATTATAATAATAACAACAGATACAATGTACAGTATATAATAATTTTATTAATAACAACAGATACAATGTACAGTATATAATAATAATAATACCAGATACAATGTACAGTATATAATAATAATAATAATAACAACAGATACAATGTACAGTATATAATAATATTAATAACAACAATAATAATAATACCAGATACAATGTATATCATAAATATTTTATTAATAACAACAGATACAATGTACAGTATATAATATTAATAACAATAATATTAATAATACCAGATACAATGTATATAATAATAATTATTATAACAATAACAGATATAATGTATATAAAAAGAATTATAATAACAATAGCAGATACAAAGTATATCATACAGTATGTATTTGTATAAATGTATTATTATATTTTGATGACAATGTACTCATTTATTTCCTTACATTGAAGTCCTGCAGTCACCACTTGTCTTGTTATAACCAAACAGTAAAAACATGGCGATACTTCTACCCAATCAGAGGCTATAAAACATGCGTAACCTGCAAATATTGTCATGGAATGTCAGCCGTGCCGCGTCCGTGTTTACTGTCCCCTAATCCTGTATACAGGGCCCTGGGGATCTGGTGGACAGCGGGGTGACAAGGGGCCCCTGAAGTGTTCATGTCATGGAGCCGAAGTGAAAACATTGCGATAAACACAGGTGACGCCAGGCCCGCGTCACAGAGAGGAACATGGAGACAGCCGATTGCTGACGTTTGCAAAACTGTCAGCTGATTTAGGCCAAAAAATGATGAATTAATATACAATCAGAACTCTGTATCACCTCTTATGGATTTACCTCTCCGGTAAGTTGCGGCTTTACGGCGAGTGAAAAAACGCAAATGAAACAAAATGTATTTTTATTCAAAATGCCTTGAAAATAACACTTCAGTTTAAATGTTAATTAAATATTAAATAAAATAATTGTTAACAGTATTTTTCATGTAAAAGCAGCATGAGTTACGTGTCACATTTCAGGTATGTATTACCTCTCCCAGAGATCCCAGCACTCTCCCTGACAAGGCCTTCATCTGCTTTTCTTTCCATAAGGACGGCACCATCTTTGTTCAGGTATCATTCAGGGTCATCATCTACGTCCTGGACTGAGAAGCCGGCTCAGAGATGGCGCAGCAAAGAATTGTACAGGCACCAGGATTTACATGAAAAGGAGACTGAGGAAATGCTTTATGCTGCTTGCAGCCAACTGATGACATTATCTCAGCCTGGGCAGAATCACTAAAGAGAAGCTTTATAATGGCAAAAAGTGGAAATTTTTTCAGACCATGCTGCAGCCTCTCATCTTTTGATTTGTTACAAAGTTACAATGTAGAGTCAGAGTGATGATGGGGGGGAGAAGAGACTGAGGAAATGCTTCCTCCTGCCTGCATAAACTGATGACATCATCTCAGCTACTGGACCGATGCTCAAGGCTGGTTTTACAATGACCAAAAAGTGGAACGTTTATCAGACCATGCTGCAGCCTCTCACCTCTAGTTTGTTACAAAGTTACAATGTACAGTCAGAGTGACCACTGGGGAAGAAGAGACTGAGGAAATGCTTCCTGCTGCCTGCAGCCAACTGATGACATTATCTCAGCCTGGGCAGAATCACCAGAGATAAGCTTTTATAATGACAAAATGTGGAATTTGTTTCAGATCATGCTGCAGCCTCTCACCTTTTGATTTGTTACAAAGTTACAATGTAGAGTCAGAGTGATCATGGGGGGAGAGGAGACTGAGGAAATGCTTCCTCCTGCCTGCAGCAAACTGATGATGAATGTTTATCAGACCATGCTGCAGCCTCTCACCTTTAGTTTGTTACAAAGTACAGTCAGAGTGACCACTGGGGAAGAAGAGACTGAGGAAATGCTTCCTGCTGCCTGCAGCAAACTGATGACATCAGCTACTGGACTGATGCTCAAGGCTGGCTTTATAATGACCAAAAAGTGGAACTTTTATCGGACCATGCTGCATCCTCTCACCTTTAGTTTGTTACAAAGTTACAATGTAGAGCCAGAGTGATCACTGGGGGAGAAGAGACTGAGGAATTGCTTCCTGCTGCCTGCAGCAAACTGATGACATCAGCTACTGGACTAACGCTCAAGGCTGGCTTTATAATGACCAAAATGTGGAACTTTTATCGGATCATGCTGCAGCCTCTCACCTTTAGTTTGTTACAAAGTTACAATGTAGAGCCAGAGTGATCACTGGGGGAGAAGAGACTGAGGAATTGCTTCCTGCTGCCTGCAGCAAACTGATGACATCAGCTACTGGACTAACGCTCAAGGCTGGCTTTATAATGACCAAAAAGTGGAACTTTTATCGGATCATGCTGCAGCCTCTCACCTTTAGTTTGTTACAAAGTTACAATGTAGAGCCACAGTGATCACTGGGGGAGAAGAGACTGAGGAATTGCTTCCTGCCGCCTGCAGCAAACTGATGACATCAGCTACTGGACTAACGCTCAAGGCTGGCTTTATAATGACCAAAAAGTGGAACTTTTATCGGATCATGCTGCAGCCTCTCACCTTTAGTTTGTTACAAAGTTACAATGTAGAGCCACAGTGATCACTGGGGGAGAAGAGACTGAGGAAATGCTTCCTCCTGCCTGCAGCAAACTGATGACATCAGCTACTCGACAGACTATCAAGGGTGGCTTTATAATGATGAAAGGTGGCACATTTTTGAAAACTGATGCTGTTGCTTTGTATTGAGACACGCAGACTTGAAAAGTTCTGTTTTCACTATCCGTGTTTCCTACTAGGGGGGGGCCATGAAAATGGGGCCATTGTAAATTAAAAATAGATAATTTTTTGTACAGTTTGTAACATTTTATTATGTCATCTTGAACCCAGGAACATAGATGTGGAGAATGTTTAGCTGTGGGCCTCATGCTGCATGGAGGGAATAGAATTTATGGGGGGCGCCATCATTCAGTTTGGGCCGGAGAGCTGACAGGGGGTCAGCCGCTGAGCATATTAGTCTGGCCTTCCAGCAGTCCACATTATATATTGCGCCTTCCATATTTCAACCCTGATCGCCCTTCGCGTGGGAGATTGCAGAAATGTGTTTCGCTGGGAAGTCAGGAACTTAACAGGGTAGAAGTTTTAAAAGTAATCAGGGAGGCTGTAAAATCATCAACATCTGACATAATCCTTTTATGAAAGCAGATGAGGTTTTATAGGTTTCAGTCCCATGGATGGAGGGGTTTATAGTCCAGTGGGGATGTGTTTATAGTCCGCCATTTTCCTCTCACAAGTAGAATGCATTTTTCACTCTCTAAAAACAACGCTGTAACAAATGAGTGCCACTCAGGGGCGGACTGACCATTTGGAAACTCGGGCACTGCCCGAGGGCCCGGGGTCAGTAGGGGGCCCCATGAGATGCCCCTGGTACCTTTTTCATAGGCTTTTTTGAGTTTGGGCAAGGACACAGGGGCCCCATGATCCCCTATTGCCCGGGGCCCCCGTGAATTGTCAGTCCACCCCTGGTGTCACTTCCAAAAAAATCTCTCATTGTGTGTAAGAGGGCGTCCCAATATTCTCCAATAAGGAAGAAAAAAAACGGGGTGATCAAGGGTGACTCCCCGCTAATAAAAAAAAAAGTTACCTATATAAAAAGTATAAATGTTTACTTGCAAAAAGATTTTTTTGTCACAATATCCATCTAAGTAGAAAACAATTCATATAAATCACATATATATCAGCAATAAAAAAATTCTGTTCTATTACATATGTCATGGGTTTACTGCCAACGCGTTTCGTGCTGGAAAAAAAAAAAGCTTCTTCAGGACCTTATGTTTCCCTATCACAATTTTTGTATACAGATAGTTTCTCTTGTTTCTACAAAAAAATCAAAAGATAGACATTACATACTAGATTGGGTAAGAGCCCGGTCCTACCGGTGCGATTTCAGGTGCGATTTGCGAATTGAAATCTCATCTAATGAAGGTGAATGTGTTCTAACTTGTGCGACCTGCTGCAGCGCAATTTCTAAAGTCGTTCTTGCATTACTTTTTCTGCAGCTCATTGCGATTTCACGTACATAGAATATAATGGAAATTGCAGGAAATCGTTGAAAATCTTCACTAGTCACAATAAAGTTTTCAGAAATCACACGTAAATAGCACCATTTTAAATCGCAGCAATGTGACCGGTGATTTAACCCCCCTGGCGGTATTCCCGAGTAGTAGCCCGGGGTTAATTATCAGTGCCAAAAGCGGAAACCCCGAGCTACACTCAGGATTACCCTGCAGCGTCGCTCCAGGATCCCTGTTTCACTTACCTTGTCCTGCGCTCCTGCGATGTCCCCCCTGCAGTGTCCCCGGCAATGTCCTCTGGCGGATGCCGGCATCTGTCTTCCGGGTTCCGGTCCCTGTGAGTGTCGGGGCGTACGGGGGACCAGGGGTGGACTGACAAATCATGGGGCCCCGGGGCAATAGAGGATCATGGGGCCCCTGTGTCCTTGCCCACACTCAAACCACACCCAAAAAAGCCTATGAAAGGTACTAGGGCCATCTCATGGGGCCCCCTACTGACCCCAGGCCCCAATGCCCAAGTTCCCAAATGGTCAGTCCGCCCCTGAGGGGGACGGAACTGGTGATAAATTTAAAAATTTTAAAAAGTGACATTCACAAAATACACTAAAATCACATAGTATAACATTCCTGTATCAAACCATTTCACATACATTTTGTCCCGAGTGCTTTGTCCGGCGCCCTGCCTGCATTTTTACTGTTCTTTCTGCCTGGAAACTGAGAAACGTCCATGGCGTCCAAAAAGCGTCCCTTTAGGTCAAAGAAATGGTGTTGTGAACCTCCTGTGCTTCTATCTGTAATATAATGCAATCAAAGAGAAGCTGCTAACATCCAACCATATACGGTACCAATGATCAAATACATGCAATGAGAGAAAATGATGCAGCGCTACTCACAATCCATAAATCACGTATTATACTAATGTATGCATAAAATCATATATAGAGTGACACAATGTGCAAAAAAAAAAAAATGTGATTAGATCCACATGGGGTCTTAACAAATATCTGACCGTGATTTGATCCTTATCGGATCCAAAGGTGAATAACAAGTGAAAAATGCACAACCAAATAAATGGTAATAAACAATATGTGAACTAATATACACAACAAGTAAGTAACAAAAGTGAGTTAATCCTAAACAGGATTAGATGGTGATGGTGTATAATAGTCCAACTAGGGATTTAAGGGTGATAAGTCCAAACAAAATTGGACTCAAATATAGAACAAACGCATAAACATGCAAGTGAATGTTTTCTTTCTACAAAACCAAATGTGCATAAATGATGCAAAAATATGTTTTAACCATTTGCCGCCAGCCCTATGGCCGAATGGCGGCCGGCAAATGTCATCAGCGTTCCGGGTGGATGCCATATGGTGTCCTCTCGCACATGCGCAGATTGCGCTCCTGCAGAGCCGTGCAGCGGCGCGATCTGTCACTGGCCGTGTACCTCGGACACGTCCGATGACAAATCTGAGTATCGGCCCCTGTTGCCGGTACCATGTGACCTGCTGTGACCAATCACAGCAGGTCACATGACAGTTGTATACAATGGATGGCTTCATTCATGCCATCCATTGTATACTAGTGTCTAGCTGTAAATGGTCACAGCTAATCACATGCATATGTCATGTGATTAGCTGTGGCCAAATCACAGCTAAGCACAAAAAAAAAAAAACCCGGAATGAATCGATGTCATTCAGATAAATGCTTGCTTATTGCAAATTGTGTAAAAAAAAATAAAACAAAATAAAAAAATACTGATCACTTCCCCAAAGTAGTACAATGTTACTATGGTAATATTGTACTACTTTGGTCATAGTGAAATATGAAAAAAAAATCTTAAAAAAAAGAAAAAAAAATTAATAAAAAATAAAAAATAATAAAATAAATTAAAAAAATATATATATTTTTTTTTTCATACTGTCACCACTCAGTGTCCCTGATCACCGCCATGCCAGTTATATGATGACGCTGTACTGCACTGGTGACAGTATGTAAAAAAAAAATAGTGAAACTAATTTTTTTAATTTTTTAATTTTCCGAAAAATTATGACAAAAAAAATACAACTTCAAAAAACTCGCCATGCCTCTTATGAAGTACACTGGACTGTCTACTCTGCAAAAAGGGGTCATTTGGGGGATATCTGTACTGTTCTGACATTTGGAGGATATCTGTCCTGTCCTGACATTTGGGGGATATCTGTACTGTTCTGACATTTGGGGGATATCTGTACTGTCCTGACATTCTTGGACCTCAAGAAATTAGATTGGCTGTCAGTACTTCAGGATTTATCAATTTTCAGATCTATCCCATAGTTTGTGAACTCTATAACTTTCCTACAAACTAAATAATACATCCTAATTTGGGTTATTTTCACCAAAGACATGTAGCAGAATACATCTCGGCCTAAATTTATGAAGAACAATTATTTATTTGTAAACTTTTATAACAGAAACAAAGAAAAACATGTTTTTTTTCAAAATTATTGGTCTTTTTTTGTTAATTTAGCAAAAAATAAAAACCCCAGTGGTGATTAAATACCACCAAAAGAAAGCTCTAGTTGTGTGAAGAAAATGATCAAATTTTAGTTTGGGTACAATGTTGTATGACCGCGCAATTGTCATTCAAAGTGTGAGAGCGCTGAAACCTGAAAATTTGCCTGGGCAGGAAGGTGTAAAATTGCACGGTATTGAATTGGTTAAACTCAGAACACTAATGGGTGTATCCAAAAAATATAAACATCAAATACATAACAAATTAAAATATAAAAAATATAAAAAATAAAAAATATATGTAAACAATAGAGGAAAATGTCTGTGTAGTCTAATCTGACTTAAAGCATGCAATAAAACGCATGACAAAAAACAACACACAATTCAAAAATATATGTGAAACAGAGTCCAAAATGGTGCTATCCACACCACGCAATCCAAAAACCAAGATGTACACTCGTGCCTGTGGATGGTGACTGTGGGTAACCACAAAAAAGTATCCGTAAGTGGCAGGATTGGCTTCTCACCTCATTGCTTCGACCCGCAGGGGTCAAAACACTAGGGATCACAAAACTGGATCCTCCATGTGTATGATTCCTCTGTCACTGGGTACCTCTCCCTGCTATGATCTCCCTCTCTGGGGTGTGCGCATTGATGGTGATATCCTCTCCAGGTATACAGTTTAGGGTGTAAGCCAATATCTCAGTAAAATACATACGTAGAGCTTCCCATAGTGTATTACCTTTTATTATGTTAGAAAGTAGGCAAAGTATTCCAATTTTGCACTCATCAAATTCCTGTCAAAAAGCGGTTTTAGACCGGCTAGAGAACAGCGATAGTAAATCAGAACCACCTGCAGAATTGAGTGATAATGATTTGTGGAGAAATTCCTCATTTCCACGATTCTGCGACTTTGCTCAGCGATGTGCAAACTTGGCGCTATATTTCAAATTTCGGTGTTTTTTGTTTGATTATATTATTGAATTAAATTTATTATTATATTATTATTTTTTATGATTATTTATTAAATTATAATTTATGATTTCGTGTTTCAAATTGTAACATCCCCGGGATGTTTACTAGACTCTTGTTCGGACAGATTTCAGTGAGTTATTCCTAAGAATTACAGCCTACAATAAAAAAAATACATATTTCCGTGCAAAATAATGTACCGCTTTCAGCACAGAAATATGACATACTTATACCGCCAGGGAGGTTAATATGAAAAAATACTTGAAACATAAACCTTCAAAATCAAGGTATTCCTGCAGTAGAAAGTGGGGAATTAATTTGAGGGGAAAAAAACCCCGTAAGGTCCTGAAGAAGCAGGTTTTTTTCACCACGAAACGCGTTGATAGTAAACCCATGACATATGTAATATAACAGAAGTTTTTTATTGCTGATATATACATGATTTATATGGATTGTCATTCTACTTAGATGAATATTGTGACAAATAATCTTTTGGTAAATAAACATTTATACTTTTTATATGTGTAACTTTTCTTTGTTCCCGGGGAGTCACCCTTGATCACCCACTTTTTTTCTTCCTTATTTGTGACTTAAGTTTGGGGTTGGTGACGCCGTCGTAAATGCATTGATCCTGTTCACATTGATACATACCTTTTTTTCATCCCAATATCCTCCCCCTTTACTTACCGTTTCTGAAAAAAGAGACATTGAGTCTGAGGATTATTGTGTGAGATGTGTGGCCTCTCCTCCCCCCTCCTAAACCGAGCCTAGTCTGAGCATAGGAAAAAATCCAGCTCCCATGATGCCATGGGATATTTTACATTCTGCACCTGCATAAACTGTACTGTCAGGACTGGGGGGGGGGGGGTGTCAGGAGGGTCAGCTGCCCCTAGCACAATGAACTTATGAGAGAGGGCTCCACATGGTAAGTGCTAGAACTGATTTTGTTTGTGGGGAGAGGATTTGTACTAGAAGAGGGGGTGGGGGGGGGTTGACTAGGAGGCGAGATTAAGGAGAAGGATCTGTGCTGGGGGGGGGGGGAGTGTGGATTTGTGCTAGGAGGGGAGTCTGGGGGGGGGGGGAATTTGTGCTAGAAGGAGGGATGGAGGGGGATTTGAGCTAGGAGGGGGGATTAAGGGGAGGGATTTGTGCTGGGGGGGAGTGAGGATTTGTGCTGAGAGGGGAGATCTGGGGGGGGGGATTTGTGATAGGAGAGGGGAATGGGGGGGGCATGAGCTGGAAGTTGAGGAATGAGGGGGGGCAAAGATTTGTGTTGGGATGGGGGATTAGTACTAGGTGATTGGAAGCGGACGGTGTCCTCCCTCCCTCCCTGTAGTCTTTTGGGACACATGACAGGTCCCAGAAGACTACAGGACCATTCAGGAGGCGCAGCGCTTCTCGCGCATGCGCAGTGGGTACCCGGCTGTGAAGCCGCAAGCTATCACAGCCGGGTGCCCACACTGAAGATGCCGGCGCCTGAAATACAGGATGGCCAGTGAAACAGGTTGTGGGGGAAACACCGCGGGACCGAGGGACGGGTAAGTGGCTGTATTTTAAAAGTCAGCAGCTACAGTTTTTGTAGCTGCTGACTTTTATTTTTTGATAGGTGAGTGGAACTCCGCTTTAATATGTCTGTGGTTAGATATTCAGGGGCGGGGGAGGTTTCAATGTGATTTCTAAACAAAATTGAGATTGGAGGGAACAAACATACCCCCTTTGCACAGCACACAGGAACAGTGCTGAAGCTGTCAATCACCAGCTGTGTGCCCGGAGCTCCCACCCCTGTCACCTTTTTTCTCTTGGTGTCAAGAAAACTTGTCAGATGTTATTCATTTATATTGTAAAACGCTGCGCAAACTGTTGGTGCTATATAAATACTGTATAATAATAATAATAATTCATGCTGATAGCATTGAGGAATGAGGCAGAAGACAGAAATTACTTTTAGTGCTCTGGATTGCCATTACTTAAGATATCTGTGGTTAGATATTTAGTGGAGCTTTCAATGGGATTTCTCAACAATATTGAGATTGGAGGCAAGAGATATACCCCCCTTTCACATCACACAGGAATAGTGCTGAGGCTGTCAATCACCAGCTGTGTGCTGGAGCTCCCACCCCTGTCACCTTTTTTCTCTTGGTGTCAAGAAAACTTGTCAGAAGTTATTCATGCTGATAGCACAGAGAAATGAGGCAGCAGACAGAAATGACACTTAGTGCTCTGGATTGCCATTACTTAAGATATCTGTGGTTAGATATGAAGGGGCGGTGGAGATTTCAATGTGATTTCTCAACAAAATTGAGATTGGAGGGAAGATATATACCCCCCTTTCACATCACACAGGAACAGTGCTGAGGCTGTCAATCACCAGCTGTGTGCTGGAGCTCCCACCCCTGTCACCTTTTTTCTCTTGGTGTCAAGAAAATTTGTCAGAAGTTATTCATACTGATAGCATAGAGGAATGAGGCAGCAGACAGAAATTACACTTAGTGCTCTGGATTACCATTGCTTAACCCCTTCGTGCTGGCCGCACGTATATGTGTGGCCTTCCGGCATCTGGGCCTTGACGCTGAGCGGCCGCACATTTGCGTGCAATTAAGAAAAACATACGTGCTGAGAGCGCGCACCCTGCGCGTTCCCAGCACACATGTTTGGTACTCACGGAAAGGTCCCAATCATGTGACCGCCGTGACAACGAATCACGACGGTCACATGACCCTAAAGCCCCGCCTCCCGGCTTCTGAAACCCTTAAAGGGCCTGGGAGGCGCCGGCGCCAAGGGGTTAAGATGTCTGCGGTTAGATATTCAGGGGCGGGGAAGGTTTCAATGTGATTTCTCAACAAAATTGAGATTGGAGGGAACAAACATACCCCCTTTGCGCAGCACACAGGAACAGTGCTGAAGCTGTCAATCACCAGCTGTGTGCTGGAGCTCCCACCCCTGTCACCTTTTTTCTCTTGGTGTCAAGAAAACTTGTCAGAAGTTATTCATGCTGATAGCACAGAGAAATGAGGCAGCAGACAGAAATGACACTTAGTGCTCTGGATTGCCATTACTTAAGATATCTGTGGTTGGATATGAAGGGGCGGTGGAGATTTCAATGTGATTTTTCAACAGAATTGAGATTGGAAGGAAGAAACATACCCCCTTTGCACAGCACACAGGAACAGTGCTGAGGCTGTCAATCACCAGCTATACTGATAGCATAGAGGAATGAGGCAGCATACAGAAATGACACTCAGTGCTCTGGATTAAGACAAGCACACACTATAGAGGAATATGCTTTGTTCATATTTCATGTCTGAGGTTTACATCCACTTTAAGTTGGAAAATACAAATATGGCTGCCCTGTAACTCCATCACTCCTGTCCTGTTTTCCCGGGAGCACCGGAGCTCTTGGCACTTCCAGAGGTTCCTATATACTGTATGTTGTACATCCCCCCCATCTCCCCCCATATTGTCCAGATAGAAAACATTTGCACTTTGTACAGAGGAACTTCAGGGAAGAGTAATAAGCCCATTTGCAGGTCCTCTCCGTTCCTCGGATATTTTTGAACATTTTTTGTCTCTGTAACAATACGCAGACGCCGCGCGCGGCAGAGAAGGTCATTGGTTTCTGCGCAGATCTATTCCCCCCCCCATCCGCCGAGTACGAGTTCACTAACAGCCATTTGTAAATTTCAAGCCTGCAGATGAAGTGTTTTCCGAGGCGGTGCCAAGTTGAGGCTGTACATGGTATGAGCCCCATCCCGCGTCTCCCTCTTACCCAGCTGACTGTAATCTGGCCTTTGTAAAGGCATTTGTCAGCCTGTATATTTCATGTGAAGTCCGACCACCCAGGAGGCAGGACAGGCAGGAAATCTTCATCGCTCTTGCACCCAGCAGCTCTCTCTCCCGATCCTTGGCTTGCGACGTGACGGAATTTCGTCACAAAAAGGCGAGCGCCTTCTGGCAGCCGCTTTGTAACATCTCGTTTTGAAAATCCGCCGTTGTTTATACAAAGCGATTCCTGAACTCTAAATTTGGAAATTCGTTGGATTGCTCAAATCCCTCCATGCTGCAGAGGGATTTTTTTTTCTTTTTTTTTTAAAGCGAGAGAAAGGGTGCCTGGCGGTTGGAGGGCCCCAATGAGAAAATGCGCAGCGCACGTGATGCAGGGAGCGCAAGGCAAAGCGAACGCCGTCAGATTCCACGCCATGCGGCATGTCAAATTTCCACATCTGATTCTTCACTGCGTCCAGGAAATTTATGATTAGTCACCTGTGTGAGAAGCCTCAACCAGAAGCTGCCAATTAAACACTTATATAGCGCCGCCAATTTACGCAGCACTTTACATATATTGTACATTCACATCAGTCCCTAACCCTCAAGGGGTGTACAGTCTAAGGTCCCTAACAGGGGCGGACTGATCATTTGGAAACTCGGGTACTGCCCGAGGGCCCGGGGTTAGTAGGGGGCCCCATGAGATGCCCCTGGTACCTTTTTCAGAGGCTTTTTTGAGTTTGGGCAAGGACACAGGGGCCCCATGATCCCCTATTGCCCGGGGGCCCCATGAGTTGTCAGTCCACCCCTGGTCCCTAACCCTCAAGAGGCGTACAATCTAAGGTCCCTAACTCACATTCATACATCAGGGGTGGACTGACAACTCATGGGGCCCCCGGGCAATAGGGGATCATGGGGCCCCTGTGTCCTTGCCCAAACTCAAAAAAGCCTATGAAAAAGGTACCAGGGCATCTCATGGGGCCCCCTACTGACCCCGGCCCCCGGGCAGTGCCCAAGTTTCCAAATGGTCAGTCTGCCCCTGTCATTCATACACATACTAGGGACATTTTAGACAGGAGAAAATTCACCTACCAGCATGTCTTTGGAGTGTGCAAGGAAACCAGAGTAACCGGAGGAAACCCACGCAGGCACAGGGAGAACATGCAAACTCCAGGCAGGTGGTGCTGTGGTTGGGATTTGAACCAACGACCCCAGTACTGCCAGGCGGAAGTGCTAACCATTTAGCCACCGTGCTGCCCTTACACTTGCCACCTAGAGCATTTTTTTTAAATTTTTCAAATAAACAGCATTTTTTTTACCAAAAAAAAATTATTTAGGACCCCCAAACATTATATATTTTCTGAAAGCAGAGGCCCTGAAGAATAAACTTGTGTCGCTGCAAAGCAGGGAGTAAAACTGGCTGCATCGTTAAGTAAAAGCAGCACATATTGCACATAGTAAACGCTGTTAGGCACACAGGTAACCCTTTGATTGCCACTAGATGTTAACCCCTTCCCAGGCAGCGTCATTAGTACAGTGACAGTGTATACTATTATCACTGATCAATGTATTAGTGTCACTGTCAGTTAGTCAGTTCCCACAATGTGTCAGTTAGTGTCAGATCACCCGCCACACTATTAAAGTCCCACTATAATTTGCTGACATTAATAGTATAAAAAAATCAATAAATAAAAATTCCAGTATATAGTATATCGCTTAGATTGTAGACGCAATAACTTTCATACAAACCAATCAATATACACTTATAGGGATTTTTCTACCAAAGGCATGTAGCAGAATACATTTTGGCCTACATTTATGAAGCAATTTGATTTTTTTACATTTTTTTTATATTTTATAGCAGAAAGTTTAAAAAAATTGGTTATTTTTTCAATTTTTCTGTCTTTTTTTTGCTTATATGATAAAAAATAAACAACCCAGTGGTGATCATATACCACCAAAAGAAAGCTCTATTTGTGTGAAAATCTTCAGGCGCTAAAATATATATATATACCAATCAATATACACTTATTGGGATTTTTTTACCAATGTCGCACAACATTTGTGCAGCCATTTATCCAACACAAATTTTTAGGGAAAAACACACTCAAATTCTAGTGCCCACAAACACAATATAATACCCCATTTTTGGTAACATTTTAAATATCATGGGGAGTCAAGTAAAGAGATACCAAACATGTCAAGGTTTAAAATTGTGAAATGGTGACAAACTGCAGGGCCTAAAATTGTCCATAGCTGATGCTTTAGCCACTCGCCCTCCTGAGGCCCCCCCCCCCCCTTTCCTGACCACGCCATTTTTTGCATTACGGCACTGCGGTACTTTAACTGCCAATTGCGCGGTCATGCAACGCTGCACCCAAATTAAATTTACGTTCTTTTTTCCCCACGAATTGAGCTTTCTTTCAGTGATATTTGATTGCCTGTGTGGTTTTTATTTTTTACGCTATAAAAAAAAAAAGACCGACAATTTTGAGAAGAAAACAATATTTTTGACTTTTTGCTATTAAACATGTCCAGTAAAAAAAAAATAAAAATAAAATTTCATCATAAATTTACACCAAAATGTATTCTGCTCTGTGTCTTTACTAAAAAAAATTCCAACACGTGTAAGTTAATTGGTTTACGTGAAAGTTATAGCGTTTACAAATGGCGGTGTATATACTGGGATTTTTTTCTTTATTTTTGCTAGTAATGGCGGCAATCAGCGACTTATAGCGGGACTGCAGCGGGCAATCTGACACTGGGGGGAAACTAACTTGGTGTCACTGACATCCCCAGTGACACCAATACAGTGATCAGTACTAATAAAAATCACTGACACTGTACTAATGGCACTGGGCAGGAAGGGGTTAACAAATGGGGCGATCAAAGGGTTAACTGTGTGCTGTTTTACTATGGGGGCTGTGTGTTTGTCCTTCACTGTAAGCACACTGCTTTGTATGGCTCTGCTATGCGCAGGAGCTGACAGGGGAGCGACTGTTTTCTTTACAAACATTTCTCCTTCCCCGTCGGAGTTGCTGGACAATCACTGGGCATCAGCGAGTAATCACCGGCTGGGACCCGGTGATTGACAGTCGTGCCTGTGAATTGTGGCGTGGGTACGGTGTGGGTGCCTCGCGCGCCCCTTCCCTGCAAATACAAAATCACGTACATATGATGATTCCGATCATTCCCTTTCTTGAAGAGGTAGCAGGCCTTGCACCGCACGTACTCCACATTAAATTGATGGGGAGATGATCGGGGTAGGTTTTGCACCAATGTGAATAAAAATGGTGAGGCTAACAGACCCACATCACCATCTGTGCATCGCAAGACTGGCTGAACAGAACATTTATTATAGGTACTTATACAGTGCTGCCAATTTACATATATATTGTACATTCACATCAGTCCCTAACCCTCAAGGGGTGTACAATCTAAGGTCCCTCACTCACATTCATACATACACTAAGGCCACTTTACATACCAGCATGTCTTTGGAGTGTGGGAGAAAACCCACGCAGGGACAGGGAGAACATGCAAGCTGCAGGCAGGTGGTGCCATGGTTGAGATTTGAACCAACGACCTGAGTACTGCTAGGTAGAAGTGCTAATCATTTAGCCACTGTGCTGCCAGGACAATCAAAAATGATTTGGCAGATAAAGTCACAGATATTGCTTCAGCTTGGACATCCCAATCTAAAGAACATCTGGAGATTGGAAGGCTCCCTCTCTGCAGTCCAGGGGTAGACTGACAACTCACAGGGCCCCCGGGCAATAGGGGATCATGGGGCCCCTGTGTCCTTGCCCACACTCAAACCACACCCAAAAAAAGCCTATGGAAGGTACCAGGGGCATCTCATGGGGCCCCCTACTGACCCTGGGCCCTTGGGCAGTGCCCGAGAGCCCGAATGGTCAGTCCACCCCTGCTGCAGCCTGTATGCGGACTGTCATTTTAACCTCTTCACAACGGCCAAACGCAAATGTGCGGCCTCCTGGCGTCTGGGCGTTCTATTAAAAAAAAACATGTGCAGAGAGCGCGCGCCCTACGTGCTTCCAGGACACATGTCCGGTATTCCCTGAAAGGTCCCGATCTCCTCTTTCGATCGGGACCTTTCCCGATCATGTGATGGCCGTGACGGCCGTGACGGCGTGTCACGTGACCCTAAACCCCACCCTGCCTCCCTGCTTCTGAAACCCTTAAAGGGCCGGGAGGCGCCGGCGCCAAGGGGTTAAATCACTTTCCAGTTCCGCCTGCGTCCCCTAAGGTATGATTTCCGTGCCGCGGGTCTGCGAGATGTCAAGTCGGGAAAAGAATAAAGAAACATATATGGTGGAAATCTGATCCGGCGGTAATGGTCAGCTCTCCTCCACCGTATAATCTGTCCTCTTGAAGGAAGGCATTATCTGCGCCTGAGCGCGCCGCGAAGCCGTCAGGGACCCTTCACATCCCATTAGTCAGCGCTGATTGGGCGGCCAGAGATAAATGGTGAGTGTTAGTTATTATATTGCGTTCGGGTTTCTTCTTCTGTATCTCAAATCCTGCTGAGCTATTTGCTTATCTTGTCCAGCGAAACTCTCCTACCTCCCATACGGCTCCGACTCCGAGACTCCTGACCCCCTATTCCTCCCAACGCCACCCGCCGCCGCCCGCCGCCTTTAAAGGGAAAAACTAGTCTGTTCTTAAAGGGATTCCAGGATTTTTTTTATATTAAAATGTCTAAATCTGACCTCAGGGGCGGACTGACAACTCATGGGGCCCCCGGGTAATAGGGGATCATGGGGCCCCTGTGTCCTTGCCCAAACTCAAAAAAGCCTATGAAAAAGGTACCAGGGGCATCTCATGGGGCCCCCTACTGACCCCGGGCCCTTGGGCAGTGCCTGAGTTTCCAAATGGTCAGTCCACCCGTCTGACCTAAATATTCAGTATCTCTGCAATGTATGCCCCCTTGGTATATTCCTTTAAATCTTCCCTTCAGTCCTGCACAGTTGTACCGGATCCTCTACCGCACTGAAATGGCTTACTCTGATTTCACTGCACACTGTGAGATTCTCACAATGTGCATTAGAAGCTGCAGCAAGTCAGATAGAGCTCCACCTCATTTCCTGGCTGGAGGACCTCCATTATCATCTAGATCTTTCCTCCCCAGCCCGACTGGCCCTGGTCCGCCCATTTCATTCATGGGATGTCAGTTCTTTCTATCATGAAGGCTCAGCCTCACATGTGAGCCTGCCTAGAAAGGCCGACTCCTCCAGACTGACACCCACCCATCGAGGTATTCTGATATTTGCATAACTCCTTCCTTACATCTGGACAGGGGGGCGGACTGATCATTTGGGCGCTCGGGCTCTGCCTGGGGGCCCGGGTTCAGTAGGGGGCCCCATGAGATGCCCCTGGTACCTTTCATAGGCTTTTTTGGGTGTGGTTTGAGTGTGGGCGAGGACACAGGGGCCCCATGATTTCCTATTGCCCATGAGTTGTCAGCAGGGGCGGACTGACCATTTAGCCCCTCGGGCTCTGCCTGGGGGCCCGGGTTCAGTAGGGGGCCCCATGAGATGTCCCTGGTACCTTTCATAGGCTTTTTTTGGGTGTGGTTTGAGTGCGGGCGAGGACACAGGGGCCCAGGGGTGGACTGACAACTCATGGGGCCCCCAGGCAATAGTGGATCATGGGGCCCCTGTGTCCTTGCCCAAACTCAAAAAAGCCTATGAAAAAGGTACCAGGGGCATCTCATGGGGCCCCCTACTGACCCCGCGCCCTTGGGCATTCCCCAAGTTTCCAACTGGTCAGTCCGCCCCTGCAGGGGCCCCATGATTTCCTATTGCCCATGAGTTGTCAGTCCACCCCTGATTAGGACTGATGGCTCTTGAGGGAAGTACTGAGGCAGAGTGCTGTGATGTATTCAGGAAGCTATGAAAAGCACCCTGCTGGCCCCTCCCACCAGCCAAGATCTGCCTGTATTGCATAGAGAATCAGTGTGGATAACCTGACTGGGTATAAAAGGTATTTAATGAAACTTTTAGGCAAAATATAGGCAGATTAAACTTTATTTTTCATTTTTTTTTACTGGGGGGGGAGTAGAGCTGTTAGCAAGGCAGACCTTGCATTTTCATGCACTGTCCATTTTAATCAACCAAAAGAGACATTTAACAGGCAACTTGAGTCTTCCATCCACTTTTACAATGCTATTAAAGCTTGTTAGATCTGTAATACAACCATTTGTCTCCATTATGAAGTGAAAACGTGTCTGCAGGCCATTGATTGCACAGATACGTTTGTCTCATGTCAGTAGTGCGCCCCCTGGCCCCCCCCCCGCCAAGCGCTGCACCAAAATCAATGCAGAATTCCAGGCATAGCTCCGGGATGGAGGCTGCCGGGAGGCGCTGCGAGGTTACAGTACACTCGGTACAATTTACAGAGCTCTCATCTTTACATAACATCTGTTAGAAATCTTTCTGGCCCGGCCTGGAAAGCATTTGGGGGTATCTATATACGCTCTAAACCGCACATGAAGCGCTTCGTGGAGTCTGTCAGATTTATAGGAATTTCTGGAGGAGAAGAAGGAAATTGAAGCTGAACTCCAGCAAACAGCTAAATACAGAGAGGAAATATATATATAGGGGAGCTGTCAAAGGATTTGTATTTCTGTCCATCCAGTCCTAAAGTTGCACAGCTCTGCCATACAGCACAGCCAGGAGAATGATACCACTGTCTCTGTTACAGCTAAGGAATACACAGGTGACCTCTCTATGCCTTTGGCCTTCTTACTGGACAGTGAAAGGAGAAGCAGCAGGTTGATGAGCTCCCTCTGCTCTCACCTCCTATCAGCATGTTCCGTTTTAGCACATTTGTATACAGCCCACCTTATTGGTTCCCAGTCCTGGCCCTCCGCCTCCCAGTCTGAAAGCTACTATACTATTCCCTCCTCATTGGCCGACCTCATCGCAGGCTATCCCCTCTTCAGTCTATCATGAATGCTACTGCCAGACTCATCCACTTTACTAACCATTCCATATCTGCCACCCCTCTCTGCCAATCCCTCCACTGGCCTCCATCCCTCTCTGCCAATCCCTCCACTGGCCTCCATCCCTCTCTGCCAATCCCTCCACTGGCCTCCATCCCTCTCTGCCAATCCCTCCACTGGCCTCCATGCCTCTCTGCCAATCCCTCCACTGGCCTCCATCCCTCTCTGCCAATCCCTCCACTGGCCTCCACCCCTCTCTGCCAATCCCTCTACTGGCCTCCATACCTCTCTGCCAATCCCTCCACTGGCCTCCATCCCTCTCTGCCAATGCCTCCACTGGCCTCCACCCTTCTCTGCCAATCCCTCCACTGGCCTCCATCCCTCTCTGCCAATCCCTCCACTGGCCTCCATACCTCTCTGCCAATCCCTCCACTGGCCTCCACCCCTCTCTGCCAATCCCTCCACCCCTCTCTGCCAATCCCTCCACTGGGCTCCATCCCTTTCTGCCAATCCCTCTACTGGCCTCCATACCTCTTTGCCAATCCCTCAACCCCTTGCTGCCAATCCCTCCACTGGCCTCCACCCCTCTCTGCCAATCCCTCCACACCTCTCTGCCAATCCCTCCACTGGTCTCCATCCCTCGCTGCCAATCCCTCCACTGGCCTCCACCTCTCTCTGCCAATCCCTCCACTGGCCTCCATCCCTCTCTGCCAATCCCTCCACTGGCCTCCATCCCTCTCTGCCAATCCCTCCACTGGCCTCCATCCCTCTCTGCCAATAACTCCACTGGCCTCCATTCCTCTCTGCCAGTCCCTCCACTGTCCTCCATCCCTCTCTGCCAATCCCTCCACTGGCCTCCACCCCTCTCTACCAATCCCTCCACTGGCCTCCACCCCTCTCTATCAATCCCTCCACTGGCTTCCCATTGCCCAACCAATAAAATTCAAAACATTAACAATAACATATAAAGCCATTTATAACTCCGCCCCAAATGACATCACCAATCTTGTCTGTGAATATCACCGAAACCGTACTCTCCGCTCCTCGCACAACCTCCTGCTCTCTAGCTCTCTTGTCTCCTCCTCCCATGCTCGTCTCCAAGACTTCTCTAGGGTGTCACCCATCCTCTGGAACTCCCTACCCCAATTTATCAGACTATCGCCTACTCTGCTGACTTTTAGGCAATCTCTGAAAACCTATCTCTTCAGGGAAGCCTATCCTGCCCTCAGCTAATACTGGAATCTTCTACTCTTCCTACCAGTCCATTACCCACAGTTACTACCTTTTGTACCACAAGCCCCTCCCAGTTAGATTGTAAGCTCCAAGGAGCAGGACCCTCCTAACCCTCATGTATTGAACTTTGAGAGAAATAGAGAGAGCAGAAGCAGAGAGAGCAGTACGTGTTGAGATTAGCTGTCTTTTTTTTTTGTGGGGTTTGGATGTGTTCCGGCTCATTTCTGTGCAGAAATTATTGCAGCAGTGTCTAAAATATTTTCTTTCATGCGAAACCTCAAAGTATGGTGTACCGGGTCCATTTGTGTACTGGGAAAACGCTTTGCATGCATTTTTCATGATGAAAAAAGGCTCGGGACAGCATCTGGAAATGGAAGAGTTAAAAACTCAAACGCTTATAAACACGGTTAGCCGCGTTTACAAGCATTTGCTGTTTGAAACGCTGATAAAATCTACTGCTGAACGCGTGTTTGGTGCGTTAAAAAAAATGAGTGTAAACTTAACTGCCTGTAAACGACTCTGTGTACATGGACACATAGGAAAACATTGGGGAGAGTTCAGGGGCTGCTGAAAAAAAATGCAGAAAAGCTCCTAAACGTGAGTTTATCAGCTGTAGTGTACATGGAGCCTTACTTCTTCTGTTCTATTTTTTGTCTTTTTCTTTACAGTCCCATCTATTCAGCTCAGGATGAAGTCAAAGGTTTTCAGCATTAGACACTTTTTTTCTTTTTTCTTTTTTTTCTTTTGGTGGTTACAATCAGGGGCGGACTGACCATTCGAGAACTCGGGCACTGCCCGAGGGCCCGAGGTCAGTAGGGGGCCCCATGAGATGCCCCTGGTACCTTTCATAGGCTTTTTTTGGGTGTGGTTTGAGTGTGGGCAAGGACACAGGGGCCCCATGATCCCCTATTGCCCGGGGGCCCCATGAGCTGTCAGTCCACCCCTGGTTACAATGAATTGCGATGGCTCTATGGAACCCCAGTGTGGCCACCCTGAAGCGTGTGCACCAGCATGGGACTACGAAGGGTCGGGAAGTTGCCATGTGCACTGACATGTATAGGTGGCAATGGTTAGAGAATGTCTTCGCTGCTCACCAGCTGTTGATTGACAGCCACTCTTGTGCGCAAAGATTCCTGCGCCATGGTGTCAGGATGCAGGATGGCACTTGTGCGCACGCTCCCGGATTGGAAGTTCAGGGAAGTGCCATGGTCCACTAAACACCATCATGGGGACAGGATTTGTAGAAACCCCACCAGGAATCCAGACAGCAGCTCTTCCCCGCTCCATCTGAAACTTTAGAAGCTGATTTTGACTGGAGCTTTCATTTAATTGGTTTTGCTTGCACCGCGCCTGAGGTTAGCAGCAGCCATTCGGCTCCCTGTTTTCCGCTTGGAGAAGCTACAAATCATTTCTGAGTCAAACTCGCTGAGATTACCCACGTCAGTGCAAATTTCCCCCCTCAGACCTCATAGGCTGCTAGTCAGAATGTCAGATCCTCTTTTCCCATTGCGGTTGGGATGAGAATTAAATGAGATAATGGCGAATCATCCTACGAGAATAGAATCAGCCATATTGAAGAAGACTTGGATCATGAGTCATAATGATCCGGCAGGATGTGACTTCACGACTCTGTGTCTGTGGTGTCAGTCAGCATGCAATCATTTCACTGCAACAAAATAATCAGTGTTTTCTAATAATCAGAGTGCAGTTTGGGATTTTTCCAGGATTTATTTATCTATTTCAGGTACTTATCCCTTTGAGGACTGTAAGATTTTGGAACGCCAAAAGAATACATTTTTTTGTTTTTAAAGTTCGTACACTTCAGTTGCTGTAACTAAGCCATTTCATGAAATAATTGGCAAAAAGCTAGATCCATTTGTTTGTTGATAAGAACTAATATTTTGACTCAAACCCAAAAAAAAAAGAAGAGTTTTAAGTTCTTAATCAGATGATACATGCAATTAAAAACATGGGACAAATACGTCCCTTGGTCCTCAAAGGGTTATATAGTGCTGTCAACTCACATCCATACATACCAATACTACCCACATGAAAGAAAGACATATTTTAAAAATGTTCTTCCCAAATATATTGACATATATATGAAATACTACAATTTTGGCTGTATTCAATATATTTCAAAATATATATATATAAAAAAAAATATATATATATATATATATATATATATATATATATATATATATATATATATTGCATGTTGAAATGCATTCTTTATATATTACGAAATACATGAAAAATATTTTTACAAATATATATTTTTAACTATATTCTTCAGATTTTTTTAACATAAAAAAAGTCATTTTCACATACATTTTTACATATATTGGCTGAAAAAAGATGCTCACAGAGGTACATAATGTAGATTGCATATGTGCATAGCGGGAGATTTACTTAAACCGGAGAGTGCAAAATCTGGTGCAGCTGTACATGGCAGCCAATCAGCTTCTAACTCCAGCTTGTTCAGTTAAGCTTTGACAATAAAACCTGGAAGCTGATTGGTTTCTATGCAGAGCTGACACCAGATTTTGCACTTTCCAGGTTCAGTAAATCAACCCCATAGTGTCATTAATGCAGATTGTGTTAAATAAAAACATTTAATGAAATAAAAATTTCAAAAACAATGAAATAAACATTTATTAAAAATGTTTTACCATTTTGGAAACTAAAAACACATATTAAATAAAATTGCCCAAACACAGGTTGTTGTTGTTGTTTTTGTTGTTGTTGTTGTTATAATAATAATTTTAAGTAGAGCAAAACAAAAAAACAAGCAAACAACACTCATAATTTTATACAGTGAAACTATACTTCATCTCAGCAACACAAACCAAAAATGCTTTTTAATTCATTTTTCATAAACAAACACAGTGAGACAGCAGCGTGGTCAGGAGGCAGGCTGTGGTCAGTACCAAGGAAGCAGGCAGAGAGAGGTCCGGTAGGAAGCCGAGGTCAGCACCAGGAGATCAGGCAGAGAAAAGTCAGAGGCAAGCCGAGGTCAGCACTAGGAGATCAGGCAGAGAATAGTCAGAGGCAAGCCTAGGTCAGAATCCAGGAGATCAGGCAGAGAATAGTCAGAGGCAAGCAAGGTCAGCACTGGGAGATCAGGCAGAGAATAGTCAGAGGCAAGCCGAGGTCAACACCAGGAGATCAGGCACAGAATAGTCAGAGGCAAGCTGAGGTCAGCACCAGGAAATCAGGCAGAGAATAGTCAGAGGCAAGCCGAGGTCTGCACCAGGAGATCAGGCAGAGAATAGTCAGAGGCAAGCTGAGGTCAACACCAGGAGATCAGGCAGAGAATAGTCAGAGGCAAGCCGAGGTCAACACCAGGAGATCAGGCACAGAATAGTCAGAGGCAAGCTGAGGTCAGCACCAGGAAATCAGGCAGAGAATAGTCAGAGGCAAGCCGAGGTCTGCACCAGGAGATCAGGCAGAGAATAGTCAGAGGCAAGCTGAGGTCAACACCAGGAGATCAGGCAGAGAATAGTCAGAGGCAAGCTGAGGTCAACACCAGGAGATCAGGCAGAGAATAGTCAGAGGCAAGCTGAGGTCAACACCAGGAGATCAGGCAGAGAATAGTCAAAGGCAAGCTGAGGTCAGAATCCAGGAGATCAGGCAGAGAATAGTCAGAGGCAAGCTGAGGTCAACACCAGGAGATCAGGCAGAGAATAGTCAGAGGCAAGCCGAGGTCAGAATCCAGGAGATCAGGCAGAGAATAGTCAGAGGCAAGCCAAGATCAGAATCCAGGAGATCAGGCAGAGAATAGTCAGAAGCAAGCCAAGGTCAGCACCAGATCAGGCAGAGAATAGTCAGAGGCAAGCCAAGATCAGCACCAGGAGATCAGGCAGAGAATAGTCAGAGGCAAGCCGAGGTCAGAATCCAGGAGATCAGGTAGAGAATAGTCAGAGGCAAGCCGAGGTCAGAATCCAGGAGATCAGGTAGAGAATAGTCAGAGGCAAGCAAGGTCAGCACCAGGAGATCAGGCAGAGAATAGTCAGAGGCAAGCAAGGTCAGCACCAGGAGATCAGGCAGAGAATAATCAGAGGCAAGCTGAGGTCAGAATCCAAGAGATCAGGCAGAGAATAGTCAGAGGCAAGCGGAGGTCAACACCAGGAGTGAGAACTCTTACTGAGCTACTTAGTTAAAATTTGTTTTTCATTTATATAGCAAAAAAATAAAAATCCCAGTGGTGAATTAATACCACCAAAATAAAGTTTTATCTGTCTCAAATAAATGCTAAAAAGCTCATATGGGTACAGTGTTGCATGACTGCGCAATTATCTTTCAAAGTGCGACAGCGCTGAAAGCTGAAAATTGGCCTGGACAGGAAGGGGGTGAAAGTGTCCGGACTTGAAGTGGTTAAAGGATAAGTTCACCTTTGGGAACATGTTATATGTTCCACCAGGGGTGGACCGACAGCTCATGGGGCCCCCGGGCAATAGGGAATCATGGGGCCCCTGTGTCCTCGCCCACACTCAAACCACACCCAAAAAAGCCTATGAAAGGTACCAGGGGCATCTCATGGGGCCCCCTACTGACCATGGGCCCTCGGACAGTGCCCGAGCACCCGAATGGTCAGTCCGCCCCTGTGCTCCATGCGTTTTCAAGGTGGAACATATAACATGTTCTCATAGCCGCAGCCACGCCGAGAAGTTTCCCCGTACTATCTGCCAGATTTGAAAATAGCTCCGCCCACACGGCTACATCGCTCATTCACAGAGTCCTTAGCGGCTGTGGTCTTGTAGTCTTCTATTAGATCTAATGATCGGGGATGAAAGTGTCCGGACTAGAAGTGGTTAAATAATAAGCTCACCTTTGGGAACATGTTACACGTTACACGCAGTTTCAAGGTGGAACATATAACATGTTCTCATAGCCGCAGCCACGCCGAGAAGTTTCCCCGTACTATCTGCCAGATTTGAAAATAGCTCCGCCCACACGGCTACATCGCTCATTCAGTCCTTAGCGGCTGTGAGATTGTAGTCTTCTATTAGATCTACTGATCGGGGATGAAAGTGTCCGGACTTGAAGTGGTTAAATAAAAAGTCCTAAATACAACTAAAGTTACAGTAAAAAAAAAATAGTTAACAGCAAAATATCTCTAAAAAACAGTTCAATAAATCAAAATGAGAGGTTTTTGATTAGCGAAAGAAATCAAATAAATTTGTGTACAATCTCTGCGCACGTCCCAGCTCTGCCGCAGAACAGCAAAATTTGTGAGCGGCTAAAACCTGAATGACATTTTTTTTCAGCCCTATTAACCATGTAACTATAGATCTGTATCAACATACTGTATCCACTTTCAGAAGTCTCTGCTTCCTAAATCCAGATTATTCCGTGGCAGGAGCGGTCTGGAACACATCCCCTCGCTGTAGAACAACAGAACCCACGATTCAGTTCTATGTAGTATTATTTTTACTAGTATAACAACAAGAAAAGCATAATATTTTCAGAGGGGTCGGCTCGCGGGATCATAGCGGTGTAGAAAAGTGCGCACGTCGTGTTTGGATGGGACGGCGTCCAACCTTAATTATATCACGGGGGAGGATGGCGCTGTATAATGAGCTGTAGCTACTGTTCATTATGCTCAGGTGACGGGTGTATAGGAAACCAATACGGCATCATAAAAAAATGACAAAATTCCCCAAATGCTCATCGAGGAAATCTATACAATATGCCGCCTTGCCTTTATAAAGATGTAGGAAAATATACGCGGCTCTGTGCTACTGAACAGATTCTGAGAAAGAGTCCCGTGCCAGACAGCAACACCACGCTTCTGGGAGAAACAAATATCGTGTGATTGGATAAACGTGGGATGGAAGGATAGATGTGCAAAAAAATGTTGGGGCGACTGAGATGAGAAGGAAAATTCCAGTCTAAAGCAATTTCTGGAATTGTGCTCAGTGGCGGCTCGAGGCAGGTGCGGGGGATGCATGGCGCAGCAGGTGACACCTACCGCACGGGGTGACACCGGACCCGCTCCACGAAAAGGTAAGTTGTAAAGCAAGCCGGCGATCCCCGCAGGAGCATGTCCGGTGTCACCCCGTGTAGGTTGCATGCCGACGATCCCCGCAGAATGGATCGAATCTGCGGACTGGGGAGCATAATAGATCGGAGTCCGATCCATTATGCTCAATCCGCAGATCTGATCCATCCTGCGGGGATCATTGGCTTTCTTTACAACTTACCTTTTTGTGGAGCAGGTCCGGTGTCACCCCGTATAGGTTGCATGCCGATGATCCCTGCAGAATGGATCGGATCTGCGGATTGGGGAGCATAATAGATCGGAGTCCAATCCATTATGCTCAATCCACAGATCTGATCCATCCTGCGGGGAGCGTCATCTTTCTTTACAACTTACCTTTTCGTGGAGCGGGTCCAGTGTCACCCCGTATAGGTTGCATGCCGACGATCCCCACAGGATGGATCGGATCTACGGATTGGGGAGCATAATGGATCCAATCCATTATGCTCAATCCGCAGATCCGATCCATTCTGCGTGGATCGTCGGAGGGGGTGTCACCAAGTGTTATCGCACCGAGTGACACCAACCCTAGGGACGCCCCTGATTGTGCTGAAGTGAGAACTCTTACTGAGCTACTTAGTTAAAATTTGCTTGAGAAATATTTAGGGTTTTTTTTTTTTTTTTTTTTTGGTGGAAGGTTTATTAAAGCAGAGCTCCACCCAAAGGGGGAAGTTCCGCTTTAATGACACGTGTTCCGCTCCTCATTAGGAGTTGGAGCCTTCGGGGAGCGGGTACCCAGTTTTTGACAGGTTTCTGCTCCGGCCGCCTAGGCGATGGGAAGTGAAAGTTCTCCTCCCCCCTCCCCCCCGATAGGTCCCAGAAGACAACGGGACCATTCACAATGCTTGCGCTGCTTGCGCATGTGCAGTTTCACTGCTGGGTGCCCACAGTTAAGATGCCGGGAACACGGGATGGCGGGTGAGCGCACTTCGGGATAGTGGGACAGGTAAGTGGCTGTTTTGTAAAAGTTAGCAGCCACACTTTTTATCTCAGCCTAGGCTGAGATAAAGTCACCAGTCTGCTGCAGGTAAGAGGAAGCATTTCCTCAGTCCCCCCTCCCCCCGCCAGTGAGCAGACTGCAATATTGTAACTTTGTAGAAAGTCACAAGGTCAAAGGCTGATGCAGGCGGCTGATCCATGTGATTTGTGTACCAGAACTTGCGTGATTGTGTCATTTCTGAGTAGGTTTCTCAGTCCAGAATGTAGAAGGTGACCCTGGATGATGCCTGAACAAAGATGGCGCCATTCTTCTGGACAGAAAAGTAGATGAGGGCAGTGTAAGGGGTCAGGGGGAGTACTGTGATCTCTGTGAGAAGTAATAAATACCTGTAAGTGTTACACTTTAAATATTTAAAGAAACAAACATTTTATATATTAAAAAATACATAAATAAACAATTAAATTAAATATATATAAAGTCTATAAATGCACCTATTATTTAAAATTTATATATATATATATATATATATATATATATATATATATATATAATATTTTTGCTCTGTATGTACACAAAATTATACATCTATAAGGTTTATATATATATATATATATATATATATATATATATATATATATATATATATATATAAATAATTTGTATTATTTTGCTTATTATTTTTGAATATATATATATATTAATATATTAAAGGCTATCAATGCACCTATTGCTTAAAAATTATATATATATATATATATATATATATTTATTTTTTTTTTTTTTGTTTTGTTTTGTTTTTTTGCTCTGTATGTACACAAAATCATACATATATAAGGTTTATATATATATATATAATTTGTATTGTTTTGCTTATTATTTTTGAATATAGAAAATATATTATATTTTATATGCAAAAAAAATCAGATAAATAAAAATGTTATATATATATATATATATATATATATATATGAAAACAAAACCTTATATATGTATGATTTTGTGTACATACAGAGCAAATATATATATATATATATATATATATATATATATAAAATAAATATTTTTAAATAATAGGTGCATTTATAGACTTTTTTCCTTTTCTATCACTGTTAGCTTTTATTGACTTTGTTGTTGTTTTTGGCTCAGCTGTCCTTCAACCCGGTTCTGTACTTCCTATGAAGCTACCCAGGGGATAGCCGCAGTCACAAACAATGGAAGGTCCTCATCAAGCCTCTTTCATACAATCTTTACAGTCTCAACTATAAATTGCCTATACCATATCAAAAATACTCTATTTTTACTCTCCCCTCATCCTTGTTTTTTTTCCAAAACTGTAACCAATATCATTATACGTGGTGACCAATCACTTCCTACACTCAGCAAGTGTGGGTGAGGGGTTTTTCCGCTTCAAGGTGAAGTTTGGGTTTAAGTAAGGGGTTCAAGGGATCCACAATGGGAAATCCAACCCACCAAGTTAGCCTCGGGTTCAACTTGGACAGATCCTGGAAACTGACCCATCTGTAAGGCCGGCCATACAGTACATTATATGATTTTCCTTTACATTTACCAAAACTATATAATATGAGGTCATACCCAAACACCTTCAATATGTATGCAATCAGGCAGGCCCTTGTATTACATAGTTGAAGGTAAATCTAAAGGAAATGGTACAATATATGGCCAGCTTTAGCGCCATGCTTAGACTGCATCCACCTTTAGGACAGTAGGGTGGACAGCGGGTCCCGTGATCTCAGCAGATGATGACACCGGTGTTCTGTGAGCTGAAGGAAAGTTTAATTTGAATGTTTCATAAATTCGGCTCCACTTTGCTGATTATTTTCACAGCCTTCGTCTCTGACCTGGAATACCGCGGCCACACACTGTACGTCTGAGCGGCCATAAATCATTGTGGATTAGCACGCTGTACTCCGTGCTTTCTCGGGTCACATGACCCCCCTATTGTTTAATTGCTTAAGATTGGATGTTTAGTGTGAGATACTTTCAGATAGGGCGGGTGACAGAGGGCAGTTTAGCTATTGTGGAGCCAATTAAAGTCAGAGATAAATATCAAATTTCCTATTACAAAAAAAAAAGAAAAAAAAAAGAATATGTGTTAATACAATTGCCTAACGCAGAAGGTTTGGAGTTGAAGTGATCCCTTTTTATTGGCCAGCTTAAAGGGTAACTCCTTTTTCATGCGAAATAAAAATTCGCAAATACAAAAAAAAAATCTATCATATACAGTTGTGACTCAAGTCATATTGTCATTGAATGTTATTAAAAACGACCTTTCCTTTTCAATCTGCAGCTCTGTGGTTTTCAGTAACATGCAATACGGCAACTTGGAGGCATTCTGTACACACATGGTGTACAGAGTGCCTCCCTAAAAATCTAATTTCCTGTTTGTGTGATTGGCTTACTAAGATACGAGTCACATTTTTGGCATCCCCTGCAGCAAATATATCATTTTTGGTGAGATAGTCCCAAAGGGAAATCACGTCCAAAGGGATGCAGACCCTGCCGCTTTCCTCATTAAAGCCTTGCAGGTGCAGCAACTGATTGATAATTACAACTACTCCCATATAGATTCACTCCACACATGGACACAGAGAAACAAACAGCTGTTACTTTAGAGTAACAAAAGGTAGGAATCTGCAACAAAGTTTGTTAAAATCCCTGCAATGTACATAGATCACCCAGCGGGGAAGGTTTTTTTCCCCCAAAAAAAGTGGATTTACTCTTTAAGTTATTCAATTTGGAACTTTCTAGATAATTTAGATCCATTCTTCAGGTTTTTTACATTATTATATAGGATTTATTATTATACAGGATTTAAATATTATTATTATACAGGATTTATATATTATTATTATTATACAGGATCAGGGGCGGACTGACCATTTGGGAACTCGGGCACTGCCCGAGGGCCTGGGGTCAGTAGGGGGCCCCATGAGATGCCCCTGGTACCTTTTTATAGGCTTTTTTTGGGTGAGGTTTGAGTGTGGGTGAGGACACAGGGGCCCCATGATCCCCTATTGCCCGGGGGCCCCATGAGTTGTCAGTCCGCCCCTGTACAGGATTTATATATTATTATTATACAGGATTTATATTATTATTATTATACAGGATTTATATATTATTATTATTATTATTCAGGTTTTATATTATTATTATTATACAGGATTTATATATTATTATTATACAGGATTTATATTATTATTATTATTATTATACAGGATTTATATATTATTTTTATTATACAGGATTTATATATTATTATTATACAGGATTTATATTATTATTATTATTATACAGGATTTATATATTATTATTATACGGGATTTATATATTATTATTATTATACAGGATTTATATATTATTATTATACAGGATTTATATTATTATTATTATTATACAGGATTTATATATTATTATTATTATACAGGATTTATATATTATTATTATACAGGATTTATATATTATTATTATACAGGATTTATATATTATTATTATACAGGATTTATATATTATTATTATACAGGATTTATATAGCGCCAACAGTTTGCTCAGCGCTTTACAATATAACGGGAGACAATACAGAAACAATACAGTTCAATACAAGAGGGTTACGAGGGCCCTGATCCTGGGAGCTTACAATCTAACATTGCTGTATACATTTATATCCTGAAGAAATATCTAAGATATCCCAAAATCTTGCACCACTTAGCAACCGGGCAAGTTTTTACATTTTTTCCATACCCTTTAAAATCTGCATTTTTTTGCTAAAACATTACTTAAACCCCTCCCCTCCACCAAACAATTTTACAATATTTGAAATCAGATGCCCTGTAGAATAAATAGGTGACAATGTAATTTTTATATTGCACAATATTTGCCCAAATGTTTATCAAACCATGTTTTGAATTAAAAATATAATAAAATTTCTGATTCCTCTTATATTGACCTGTATTGTAACTGTACTGTCTGCCCTCATGCTGTAAAGCGCTGCACAAACTGTTGGCGCTATATAAAAAAAAATTTTTTTCCCCAGCAAAGTATAAAAGAAGAGGTTGCATCGAGTATATAGATACCAAACATGTCAAGCCTTAAAATTGTGAGCGCCTGTGAAGTGGCAAAAAAAGAACGGTACTTAACTTCTTCAATATCGGGTACCTTTACTCCCTTCCTGCCCAGGCAAATTTTCATCTTTCAGCTTTGAATGACAATTGCACGGTCATTCAACACTCTACCCATAAAACATTTGTATCATTTTTTTCACACAAATAGAGCTTTCTTTTGGTGGTATTTAATCAGCACTGGGGTTGTTTATTTTCTGCTAAATAAACAAAAAAAAAGACCGCAACTTTTGATTAAAATAAACACACTTTTCTTCATTTCTGTTATAAAATTTTGCATATAAATAACATTTCTTCATAAATTTATTTCAAAATGTGTTCCTCTATATTTCTTTGGTGAAAATAACCCAATCAGTGTTTATTATTTAGTCTGTAGGAAAGTTATAAAGGCCACAAACTATGGTATAGATATCTGATAATTTATCAATCCTGATGTACTGATGACCAATCTCATTTATTGAGGCACAAAAAACACCAGAATAGTACAGGTACTCCCTTAATAACCCATTTTTGGAAAATAGGCAGACCCAGGTATTTCATAAGAGCCATGGTGAGTTTTTTAGGTTGTAATTTTTTTGTCATAATGTTTTGGAAAATGAAGAAATTAAAAATAAAATAATTTTTTTTTCTACATATTGTCACCAGTCTAGTACAGCGTTATCATACACTGATGTAGCAGTGATCAGGGACACTGATTGATGACAGCATGTTTAAAAAAATAAATAAATAAAAAAAGGCTTTTTTTCAATTTTCTTTTCTGTTTTATGACATTTTTTTCCTTTTTTATTATTTCTTTTCAACACACTGTGACCAGAACAAAACAGTGTTACCATAGAAACATTGTACTACTCTGGGCAAGTGATCTGGAATTTATATTTATATATATACACAGTCAGGTCCATAAATATTGGGACATCAACACAATTCTAACATTTTTGGCTCTATACACCACCACAATGGATTTGAAATGAAACGAAGAAGATGTGCTTTAACTACAGACTGTCAGCTTTAATTTGAGGGTATTTACATCCAAATCAGGTGAACGGTGTAGGAACTACAACAGTTTGCATATGTGCCTCCCACTTGTTAAGGGACCAAAAGTAATGGGACAATTGGCTTCTCAGCTGTTCCATGGCCAGGTGTGTGTTATTCCCTCATTATCCCAATTACAATGAGCAGATAAAAGGTCCAGAGTTCATTTCAAGTGTGCTATTTGAGTGGAATGTTATGCAATGGCCAAGTCAATCACCTGACCTGAATCTGATTGAGCATGCATTTCACTTGCTGAAGACAAAACTGAAGGGAAAATGCCCCAAGAACAAGCAGGAACTGAAGACAGTTGCAGTAGAGGCCTGGCAGAGCATCACCAGGGATGAAACCCAGCGTCTGGTGATGTCTATGCGTTCCAGACTTCAGGCTGTAATTGACTGCAAAGGATTTGCAACCAAGTATTAAAAAGTGAAAGTTTGATTTATGATTATTATTCTGTCCCATTACTTTTGGTCCCTTAACAAGTGGGAGGCATATATGCAAACTGTTGTAATTCCTACACTGTTCACCTGATTTGGATGTAAATACCCTCAAATTAAAGCTCACAGTCTGCAGTTAAAGCACACCTTGTCGTTTCATTTCAAATCCATTGTGGTGGTGTATAGAGTCACAAATGTTAGAATTGTGTCGATGTCCCAATATTTATGGATCTGACAGTATATATATATATAACTTACCCTGTAAAAATAATTGCTAAGAGAATTCATGGAAAAAGTTGCTTACTAGTGGCGGTCCATGCAATCGCCAAGGGAGAAGATAGATTTTGATTGTTTATACCAACGTATTTCATTGATATTAGCAACCATTTTTACTGAATTAAACTGTTTCATTCAGTGAATTTTGTTGTAATTAGCTGTGATTGGCCAAAGCTTTTTACATGGTACAGATGGGCTGCGATTGGCCCTATCTGTACCATGTAGCCGCTGTGACTAATCACAGCTAACACACAATTGTATACATTGGATGGCATGATAGGAAGCCATTCATTGTATACAATTGTCATGCGATCTGCTGTGTTTGGTCACAGTGATTACATGACACTGGCAGTGTGTGCAAAGTAATGGGGTTGCTTTTACATTTTTTTTTTAAATACTTTATACATTTTATATTATATTATTATTATGTTATTATTTATAAATTTTATGAATTATTTTTTAACACTTTTTTTTAATTAAATGTATTGCTATTACAAGGGGGGCTAACAAACCCCCATCATGATAGTATAGACAGGAGACAGGTTTTCTTCATGGAACAGAGAGGCTACGGTGCAGAGACACAGGGCTGTGGAACAGATGAGAGACTAGTCGGGTCCAGGCAAGGGCTGAGGCAGGCAACAGACAAGAGAGTAGTCAGGTTCAGAGGCAGGTCAAGACAGGGTGTGTGAGTGTGTAGTTAGGTCCAGGCAGGGGTTGCGGCAGGCAACAGACAAGAGTAGTTAGGTCCATACAGGGGTCAAGGCAGGCAACAGACAAGAGTAGTTAGGTCCATACAGGGGTCAAGGCAGGCAGCAGGCGAGGAGTAGTTAGGTCCAGGCAAGGGTCAAGGCAGGTGAGTGAATAATTAAGTCCAGGGAGGGATCCGAGCAAATAAGAGAAGAGTCAGGTCCGACTAGAGGTCTAGACAGGCAGCAAGCAAGAGAGCAGTAAGATCAATCTGGGTTGGCAACAAACACGAAACTGGCTGGTAAGTAGTTTAGCTCTTTAGCTCTCAGGTAGCTGGCAAAAGGACACAGCTAAAGCCACTTCAGAGGCTGGAGCTTAAATACCCTTCTGGTCCTGGAGGAAGTGGATATTCTGAAACTTTTAGAACACCCAGCAGGAATCCTATGAGTACTATGAGTACTAGAAGACCCAAGAGTCCTGGAACTTCTGGAAGACCAAGCAGGGATCCCGTCAGTACTGTGAGTCCTGGAGGACCCAAGAGTCCTGGAACTTCTGGAAGACCAAGCAGAGATCCTGTCAGTACTGTGAGTCCTGGAGGACCCAAGAGTCCTGGAAATTCTGGAAGACAAAGCAGGGATCCTGTCAGTGCTGTGAGTCCTGGAGGACCCAAGTGTCCTGGAACTTCTGGAAGACCAAGCAGGGATCCTGTAAGTACTGTGAGTCCTGGAGGTCCTAAGAGTCCTGGAGCTTTTGGAAGACCCAGAAGGGATCTTTTGAGTAATTTTACAAAAGCACTTTGCACAGGTGGTGGATGCTGCGTGTGTTATTTAGAGACTGTGTACAAGTTAATTACCACCCAAGGTGGTTGTTTTTGATGCCCCCCCCAGAAACAGTCAAAAGCTGGTACGATCCCTTAGACACTCCAGATGCCACATTATTTGTTTGCAGCTCCTCCTTTGGTTGCTAGCATGCTGACACAGCAACCAACAATGTTGTGGCTTAGCTGCCAGCATCCTAGCAATCAAAGATGCTGGGTGGTTGTGCAGAATTGGTTGCTAGGGTGCAGGCGGCTGAGCTGTACAGTGTCACTAATTGTTATGGTGAAGGTATCATCCCACCAACCAGCTCTGTAACGTTGCCCGGTGTAGACAATGTAATGTTGCGGAGTTGCTGTAAGGACACTGGTGTCTGGTATGGACACTCCGGCCTGAGTGCTGCCACCCGCCAAGTACCACCTGAGACAATCACTTCACTTTGCTTCATTGGCAGCACACTGCTGACTGTTGCAATATACAGACTTTTTTTTTGGCAGTTTGATGGGATGGTGATTTTTAGAGATCATTGCTCATCTACACACTGGTAGTTGTCACCAGGGGTGGACTGACCATTTGGAAACTGGGGCACTGCCCGAGGGCCCGGGGTCAGCAGGGGGCCCCATGAGATTCCCCTGGTACCTTTTTCATAGGCTTTTTTGAGTTTGGGCAAGGACACAGGGGCCCCATGATCCCCTATTGCCCAGGGGCTCCATGAGTTGTCAGTCCACCCCTGGTTGTCACTGTATGAATTTTTTTTATGCACAGTATGCTTTGTGTATGTATAGAGTGTTTCTGACTGCTGTGTATTCTGATACGTCCATCACTGCGGTTGTCCATCACCGGGGAGAAGTACGCAAAGAGCGATAAACGCTTGTTAAATGTCAGCATGTTTTGTTAATGAGTCACCGGGGCGCTGGGCTGTGCGCAGAAGAGCGAGGAGGGGATTAGCGAGCGATCTCCCACCTACAAATCACATTTTAATAATGGGCTTAGGAAGAATTTATGTGCAGAATTCAGCTTGACACGATTCATCCCGAGAAGATAACAAACATTTTCAGTCTCCTAACAGAACGCAGATGCATGGTGTCATTTTAGTACAAAACACATTCGAGAGAGAAAGAAAAGATATAAAATATATGTGTGTGTGTGTGTGTGTGTGTACAGTACTGTGTAAAAGTTTTAGGCAGGTGTAAAGAAATGCTGTAAAGTAAGAATGTTTTAAAAAAAATACATTTTAATTGTTTATTTTTTATCAATTTACAAAATGCAAAGTGAACGAACAGAAGAAAAATCTAAATCAAATCAATATTTGATGTGACTATCCTTTTGCTTCAGTTCAGTATCATTTCTTACACTCGCATACTTTGCACACTTGCACATGGTCAGGGATTTTGTAGGATTAGGCAGGCCATAGATTTGCGATTTTGTTGTCGAATTATCGGCCGATAAAAAAATCGGCTGATATTCGTACCGTTAGTGGGGAAAAATGTCGGCTGTTTTTCTTCATTTTAAAAGATTTTGAAAAATCGGCCAAGCTGGAAAATCCTGGGACAATTTGTTAGATCGGCGGATTTTGGCGGTAATTTATGGTCAAATCGGCCGTTCTTCTGGCCGATTTGACAAAAAAATTGACTATGAAGAAAAAGAAGTAATAGAAGAAATAGATTTTGCAGGAGAAGAAGAAATAGAATATCAAGAAGAAGAATAGAAGAAAAGAGAAGATGAAATAGATTTTGCAGAAGAAGACGGAGAAGAAAAAAAGTTGCAACATTGTATCTATTTGTATCCATTTCGGATACAGATGTTTCTATTCAAGTACAAATAGATACAATATTGTTTCTCTTCTTCTTCTGTATAATCTATTTCTTCTGTCAAATATAATAGCGGGTCTCTATGCAGGAACGCCGCTATTATATTAATTGACGGCCATAGATGGGACTAAAACCTGACTTTTTTTTTAATTAGTGGCAACGTCGGCCGTCTGAACGACCGATTTACGATTTTTTTTTTTTTAAAACGGCTGATTTTACCCGCGTCTATGGCCTGCATTAGAGTCAGGTGTATGATTAAACAATTAAACCAAGCAGGTGATAATGATCATCAGCTTCATATGTAGGTTGAAACACAGTCATTCAATGAAACAGCAACAGCTGTGTAGGAGGCATAACACTGGGTGAGGACCAGCCAAACTCTGTTAGTAAAATGAGGTTGTGGAAGAGAGTTTCATGTCACAGATCATACACCATGACAAGATTGAGCACAGCAACAAGACACAAGGTAGTTATACTGCATCAGCAAGGTCTCTCCCAGGAAAAGGTTTCAAAGCAGATTGGGGTTTCAAGATGTGGTGTTCAAGTTCTTTTGGGGAAGCACAAAGAAATTTTGCACAAAGAAAGAAAAGTTGCTTAGTGGTTTCCGAGGTTAGGAACGTGCATATCTTGGAGATGTTGTGGAGGTGAAGTCTACAAGATTTGGACAGCGATTGGATTTGGAGCTGAAAGGACAGATGGGGGTCTAGGATTACACCTAGTATCCTGGCATGAAGGGAGGGACTGACTGTTGTATTATTGATATATAATAATGATGTATAGCTCTGACATATATTGAAGTGCTGTACAAAGCACACAAAGTCATTCACATCAGTATCTGCATGTCTATCATGTGTTAAGTGTATTATAAATAAGTCATATCAAAATGCAAAACTTAACTGTAAGATATTTCATTTGATCTCTGCTCTGTGTGTCATACAATTGTCATTTTCCTTTTTTTTTGTTTAAAGAAAAAAACATTTTAAATTTTTTTTTCCTCCTTTGTTGAACTTCATTGCTGCTGATCACCTGCAGTCTATTACCAGCCACTTCCTGTCTACATGCACTTCAGCGATGGCTGCGTGGCATTTCTCAGAGCAGGTTTCCTTATAGTGATGAAGCGTGATCACAATTGGAAGAGCGTTGTCACCCTATAACAGGAAGTGCTGAAAGTTTCAGATTTTAAAGTATTGAGAATGACTTTTGACATTGGCGGTTGGGTTTACATCTACTTTAAAAGGTAAGCTTCAGCCTACAGAGATTTGAATTTTATTTTTTTCGTTAGTCTTAGCGTTGACGAGGGCGCAACTTTATCTGACAGTTACTAAGAAAGAAATTTGGGGGGCGTGCAATGCAGTTTGTTGCCAAGCTCTGAAAGCTAAGAAGGGATTTGGACGGTTATCAAGAACAAGGGAGCCGCAGGCCAAGAGCACGGTTCGAGGGTGGCAGCGGGGGAGTTCCCGGGAAGCTTTGTAAGGCCTCCTGCTTGGACTTATTAGCGATAACAGGAATAAAGAAGGGAGGTGATTGATGGAATATGAACCGCGATACCGTGAGCAACCTCTAATCATTGGCAATTAAGTAACAAGCAGGCGATGCAAGATGAGCGAACAAGGTGGGGAGGGGGGTTCACATTTTTATGAATATCTTGACAGAGGATGAAAAAATAACATGTTACTGAAAGTATCCAGAATCGCCCGCGCTCAGAGCAATGCATAACCCAGATAAATCTTTCAGGCACAAATAGAATAAAAGGATAATCTCTGCTTTGTGTCAAAACTCAACTCTGCGCCTTTTCCGTGTAACAACGAACGAGGCGCTTTGAGACGCTTCCAGAAATGGCCGAGTCAACCTGGAAATGATGGCGGATATAAAGAGCACCTGAGCATAAACATGACACACGGCCGGGCCAGGACACGACGCTTCCAGATATTCTACAGGAAAAGTTCAGTGATGTGAAAGTTATGATTTAATGAACGAACGTCGACAATGTAGACCTTTCCAAAAATAATTCATAAAAAGGGTAAGCGGTGCGTCCTCAAATCCTTCCGTAGGTTACAGTGGAAGTCTGTTTAAATAAAAGAGGTTGCCCACCCTTCTGTTACCTCCCAGAGGCCCCCCAATCTTAAAATATATATATACAGTATATATATATGCACAGTCTATCTAATATATATATATATATATATATATATATATATATATATATAGAGCACCCTCCTAGGTAGCTAGAGGGAGCTAAGTTAATGATTTTTTTAGAAGGCTGAGTAGCAGCAGGGGAGGTAGTCAGAGGGGTTAAATTTGGGTAAGGGCTAAGAGGCTCTGCAGATCATCTCTCTGGTACCCCCCAATCTAGAGATTTGGAGAAGTCTCTAGAACTCAGTGGGCAGGGGTGAGGAGCGGCTGATCTGTATGCTTAAGGGACCCTGACCAATTCTCAAACAGGAGGCTTGGCAAGGGGTTGGGCCCTTAACCTCCCTGGCGGTATGATTATTTCAGATTTTTGGTGCTGAAAGCGGTACCATTATTTTTCATGGAAATATGTAGTTTTTTTTATTGTAGGCTGTAATTTTTAGGAATAACTCACTGAAATCTGTCCGAACAAGAGTCTAGTAAACATCCCGGGTATGATAAAATTTGAAACACAAAATCATAAATTATAATTTAATAAATAATCATAAAAAATAATAATATAATAATAATACATTTAATTCAATAATATAATCAAACCAAAAGCACTGAAATTTGAAATATAGCGCCAAGTTCGCACATCGCTGAGCAAAGTCGCAAAAACGTTTTCAGTGTCTGATGACGAATTTCCCTACAAATCATTATCTCTCAATTCTGCAAGTGGTTCTGATTTACTATCGCTGTTCTCTAGCCGGTCTAAAACCGCTTTTGACCTAAAGGGACGCTTTTTGGACGCCATGGACGTTTCTCAGTTTCCAGGCAGAAAGAACAGTCAAAATGCAGGCAGGGCGCAGGACAAAGCAGTAGGGACAAAATGTATGTGAAATGGGTTGAAACAGCAATGTTTTGCTATGTAAAATTTGTTTGGAAAAAAATTACATTTTTTAAAATTTTCAAATTTCCCGCCGGCGGCGCCCGTACGTCCCGACGTCACAGGGACCGGAATACAGAAGCCGGATGCCGGCATCGGCCGGAGGAGATGACCGGGGACGCTGCAGGGGGCACATCGTGGGAGCGAAGGACAAGGTAAGCTCTGCAGGGAATCCCTATGCAACGCCGTATGTTAAGCACGAGTGTAGCTCGGGGTTACCGCTTTTGGTACTGACATTTTACCCCGAGCTACACTCAGGAATACCGCCAGGGAGGTTAAGCATAGGTAAGCCTGCTCAGAGAGGAGAGAGGAAAATGGATAAATCAGGCAGGAGATGTGAGAGCAGGAGGCAAGAGTGGAGCCTGGGAAGGGGCCTAGAGGGAAGGTGCCTGCCTCTAGGTGAGATCTGGACAGGAGGAAAGCTGAACCTCACTTGCCCCCTGAGAGAGGACCATTTGTGGAGCTAAGGAAGGAGCCAACCCTTCAGAAGGCCTGAAGGTAGCTACAAACCTTACAGCTTGCAGGAGAGGGACAGTGAGTACTTTTACACCCCCTGGTCTGGAGGACGGGAGAGGGCTCTTGGGTGGGAAACCTGACTAGCCCCAGCTGAACTGTGCTCTTAAAGCGGCAGATACCATATTCTTTTGTCCAGGGAAAGCCCTCAGATTGCTGGGTAGAGACGGACTATCTGGGTTTTGGGGTGGTACACCAGGAGAAGCTGGAGAGAAAAAAAAGAACCCCTTGTACAGAGTTTCCTGGAAGTTGTCCTCAACTAACAGTTTCTTGGGCATCCTGTGTGTCCCTAATCCCCATCCAAGTTTTATACCCCTTAATAAAACATAAAACAAGTTCAAGGACTGTTTTACTGTCTCTGAAATGCAAGTCTGTGGAAAATGTGTGTTGCCTGTCTGTGCAGGACTGTAGGGGGACCCAAAACTTCAGCGACTTTTAAGGGGGTAGTGCTACATATACAGTATAAGTATTGGGACACCAAATCATTGGATTCAATTGTTCCAATCCCCTCCATGGCCACAGGTGTATAAAATCATCACCTAGGTATGCAGACTGCTTCTACAAATATTTGTGAATGAATGGGTCGCTCTCAGGAATTCATGCGAGGTACAGTGATAGGTTGCCACCTGTGCAATAAGTCCATCTGTAACATTTCCTGGCTACTAAATATTCAACTGTTAGTGGTACTATCAAAGTGGAAGCAACTGTCGGATGCAGTGGTGTAAAGCACTCTGCCACTGGACTCTAGAGCAGTGGAGATGTGTTCTCTGAAGTGACCAATCACACTTCTCTGTCTGGCAATCTGATGGATGTGTCTGGGTTTGGCGGTTGCCAGGAGAATGGTACTTGTCTGACTGCATTGCGCCAAGTGTAAAGTTTGGTGGAGGGAGGATTATGGTGTGGGGTTGTTTTTTAGGCGTTGGGCTTGGCCCCCTAGTTCCAGTGAAGGGAACTCTTAAGGCGTCAGCATACCAAGACATTCTTAACAATTTCATGCTCCCAACTTTGTGGGAAGAGTTTGGGGATGGCCCCTTTCTGTTCCAACATGACTGCCCACCAGTGCACAAAGCAAGGTCCATAAAGACATGGAGGAGCCAGTTTGGGGTGGAGGAACTTGACTGGCCTGCACAGAGTCCTGACCTCAACCCCATAGAACACCTTTGGGATGAATTAGAGCGGAGACTGTGAGCCAGGCCTCCTCCCCCGACATCAGTGCCTGACCTGACAAATGTGCTTCTGGAAGAATAGTCCAACCTTCCCATAGACACCTTCCTAAACCTTGTGGACGGCCTTCCCAGAAGAGTTGAAGCTGTTATGTCTGCAAAGGGCGGGGCCAACTCAATATTGAACCCTACGGACTAAGACTGGGATGCCATGAAAGTTCATGTGAGTGTAAAGGCAAGCCGACCAATACTTTTGGCAATATAGTGTGTGTGTGTGTATATATATATATATATATACACACACACACACACACATTATATGTATATAATCTTGAGTGCAAGAAAAATGCTTCTCTTAAAAGCAAAGTTGCTCAGTGGGAGATCTTTCCTATCTCCCCACCAGCACACAGAGCGATAATACTAATGCAAACTGGGTGACTAGGTGACTAGGGTGTGCCCAGGCACAGCCGGCACACTGTGTGCGCACGCCTATTGTAACAACTGCCTTGGCTACATCAACACTTCATAATAGCATGCCCAGCGACAGGGTCAACATAGTTATGAAGTAAGGAAGAGGCATACCTGGAGTCACTGATCACCATTTCCGGTAGTGGGCGACCAGCAGCTCCAGCAGAGGTGGATGACCACCTGCTCTGGAAATGACAACCAGCAGCTCTAATGCTGAAGTAGACCTGTTCCTGACATGATTTCATGGCTGCAGTCTTCTGTATGCTGAAAGGTCCCTGCTGGTGGACATCCAGTTGTGTCCATGTCCCTAAGACAGTAGATACAGCAGAAAGATAAGCGTGCCACAAAGTAACTTTATTGGGCAATGCAATTTTCAACTCATTTCGGGGGGGGGGGGGGCCCATCGGTCTCCTTCATCAGGGCTTATAATGATGAAAGAGAATCTATAAACTGGGCCACAGCAGGTGTTCTTAGCAATTGAAACTTTACAAGAAAGTAATACAAGTATGTCTTTATTGGTTGCAACACGTTTCAAGGGCAGCTCCCCTTCATTAGGAGTTGGCAAAGGTTAGGTGAACAAAAAGGAGCTTAGGGTTTTTTTTTTTTAAATCTGAGTGGATTAGACCAGAGATGGGCCTAAAGTATATTACACTTCTTCAGATTCCCTTCATGGCCAAGGCAAACCCAATGAGGGGCAATGGAAGTCCAGCGTTCCCCACAAATTGTTTTGTCCATCTCTCATTGTTTGGAGTGTTTTCCTTCTGGTGATCTCAGCATTAGCCGCCATCCTCCCTTTTCCTGGACGGCGTCCATTCTCTCTCAGCTGTGGGATCCTTGCAGACGGTGAGGTGGGTGGTCAGTCTTCACAGCTGACGGGATCCCTCTTTTCTTTTATAACTTGTGAAAGAAAAGCTCAACCTGTGTTTATGTGCACAGATAGAAAAACACGTCCGCCCGCATAGGTAGAGATTTTTTGCGCCCTGCGGCATTTCATTGAAGAACGGGAATTTTCAAAGCCCTGGTTTGAGGCCGCAGGCTTTCCACAAAAGGTCGCATTCATGGCAGAAAACGTTCCCGCCGTCCGCTTTCCTTATTGCTTTCCCGCGCTGCCTACCAATAACACTGAGCTATTTTCCCTGTGTCTGGACAGCGCTGCGGAGGAAAGCTAATATTTGAGGATTCACGGTCGGATGAGGAGTCTATCTGTGCTGGAACTCAACCCAACACAGGAGAGATGAGGAGGAATGTGCTGCCGAATTCAATATTTCCTATGATCACAAAATTCATTTAATACATTTGTGTGTGGGCTGTATTTTTGAAAATGCTAAATTGCCTGGCTGTCATGCTGATCCAATGGCTTGAGTCATTAACTTGGGTAAGTGCAGTAGTGTAGTCCTTACTGCTGCACCGAAGGGCATTTCTGTAATGGGGTGTGAGTGCCATTCGGGGCAATAATACTCTTCATAATGATGTCCATGACTGCCTGGGCTCATAGTAATTTGGATGGGAAGAGAGGAGCACCGAGTGCCCAAAGTAATACCACATTCAATGGAAAAGTTACAATCTTTAATTGAACAATGTAATTGATATAGAAGTTGAGCCAACGCATTTCGGAGGAATTGACTCCCTCTTCTTCAAGGCTTTAGGTATGTGTGAACGGAGGTGGATAGACTCCAAGGTGGTACCTGAGTTTCTTGTGAGAACAAATGCCGGTGGTGACAGAGCTGTCACTGCACCAGTCAATGTTGTCATCTGTTCGCCCGAAACGCATTGGCTCAACTTGTATATACATTATCTTCAATAAAATATTGTAACCTTTCCATCCATCGAATGGACATTGGGTGCTCCTCTCTCCCCATCCAAATACCTCTGTCATTGAAGCAAAGTGGCAGTCGTACCAGTAAGGTAGCAGCCCAGACCTCCAAAGGGGGGCAACAACCACCATTCACACATTGAATCACGAATAAACCAATTTTAAATAACTCAACCAGTCCAGCATGGCCCCCGACTCCAACTATTGGGCTTGTAGCAAGTCAAGAAGTGCCATTCAATGGAAAACTGAGGACATCTGGTGGGGAAAGGCAAGTACTGCTGGGAACATCTCCAGATTCAACACGATAATTGCAGCAAAGGCTGGAGGTTCAGCTTTTACAAAAAGCATGTCCAGATACAGAAATGAAAGGTTTATTTGCCGAGAACACCTCCTGTAGCCCGGTTCATAAAATCTCTTTAATTGCCATAAGCCCTAATGAAGGAGACTAATGAGCCCCCTAAACACATTGACATTTACTGCAAGTATAAAAGGAGACTGTTGTTGAGAGAGAAATAAAGAAATACATGTGGGGGGTGGGGGGGCTGCAACTCTTACATGAATATTCAAGTTTCTTTTCCATGTCTTTTTAGTCCAGCAAATATGAAATACGGCATATGAATATGTAGCCAGGTGCCGGCTATATTGCTATGACATCTAAGGACACCTACAAATGGGACTACAATTAATCCTTTTTCCCCCAAGTGCCCAGTACTGGGACTGCTACATCATTTCCTGTTAGCAGCTCCAGATTCTGGGACCTGTAGTCCTATAGCCGATACATGCTGTGCTCTTGAGTGCCAATTGGACTACAACTACCAGAGAGAGCTGAATACAGAGGGACGCTGGGATAGCCTATATATTCTACAGCAGGGGTGTCAAACTCCATTTCATTGCAGGCCGTATCAGCATTATGGCTGCACTCAAAGGGCCGGTTGTATCTGTAAGTCTAGATGTCCAGAGCACCCCACCCCCCAATATATCAGACGTCAAGAATCACACACCCTCCCTAACATCACCGTGCGCCCCCCTTTGGGAGCAGAGCTAGACAGCAGAAAGTGCAGGGTCTGGAGGAGGACCAGAGGAGGAGTGGAGTCAGTTGCCAGAGTCTGCTGAATGCTGAGACCAGGGGAGGCAGAGATGAAGGGGTGCTGCAGCTGCACTGAGAGGTGCAGGATTTGGCAGAAGAGTTCTATTCTCCACTCTGCTGCCGACTGCTGTGACAAGGTGGGGGCAGAGACAAGGGATACCTGCAGGAGAGGTACAAGGGCCACATGAAATGGCCTGGAAGGCCAGATTCGGCCCCTGGGCCTTGTGTTTGACAACTGTGTTTTACAGCAAGGGACTGGCTCTCTCTCTTGGTATGGGATTGAGAGCTGAACACAGGGGGACTGCCATTCTCCTCCAAAGAAAGCTTGCTGGCTACTACTGTGGGACTCTGCATAATAGTTCAGCACAGTGGTGACACCGATCGCCACACTGGGATCACATCATCTTCTCTGCATCGGGACTGTCACTATCCAGTCTTCAGCCAGTCATCTCTGCTTGCTGTGCTGACAGGCTGTCAGGAGGTCTTCGAACAGCCAAGAGCCTGTGCAAGAACCCTGTTCCCAGGAGGCTGTGCTATCCAAAGGATTGGTGAGCAGGTGGATGCCCAATCTCTTTCTGTCATCACTCTAGAGACACTGCATGCAGACACCTTTATGCAGGCCATAGACGGGACGTTTATCAGACGAATTTTCGTCCACACGAAAAACCGGCCGATATTCACGCCATTAGTGGGGCCAGCCCGTCGGTCATTTTTCACAGATCTTCTCATTTATTTTTATCAGTCATGCTGGAAAATCCACAAAAATGGCTGTTTTTCGTGGAGTTTGGTGGTAGCATCGGCAACAGGGCTGACCGATTTTTTGTTTATCGGCCTACCTTACACCTCAGTTACCAGGAGATCTTTGCTTTGAGCCTATCTGTTATCTTCATTGAATTACCAGTATTCACGACTGTATATGGACCCCACCATTGCTAGCAGAAGACAACAACTACTATCACACCAGGAACCTTAAACATCTCAGGACAAAAAGTTGCTATTTCTAATTAAAGGGACCTCTTTGCATCTAAGCCAATGTTATTCAAATGAGAGTGTCTGTACCCTTTTATGCCAGAGTGTATGTATATATATATATAATATTCATATTGTGATGCTGGTGGCCCAGAGGGTGCTGATAAGTCAACAAGCCTTTTCTTCCCTCTCCAGCTGCTGTTGCTGCAGTTACATAGTTACAACATACTATTTGTGACCGTATAATCCGTTAACTGTTGCTATTTTGTTATTTCCATTGTATCAGTGATTTGCTTTTATGCTTTATCTGGGGATGTACCTCCTGAACCTTCATTCTGTGGTCTACTCATTTGAACAAGCTTAATATAGAGGTGTTACTAAAGAATCATGTCTCTTGCATTATTATTTCATACAGTTGAAATATGTCTGAACCCAGAATGTCAGAGGTGTCGGGAGGCAACCATTGGGGACAAGCATTGTCAAGCGTCCCCTGTGGGGGGTAACACTACAAAATATGAAATATTTACCCTACGGTGTTTTATACAGACAGTTTACTGATGTGCTGTAAATACAGTTCTAAAATTTGGACCTCAGGTTACACACAGCTGAAAGACTCAGAAGACAGAACATGCCCCCACCCACCTTAACCATTTGGCGCCCGGCCTATAGCCGTTTGGCGGCCACAAAAATGCTCTAGCTTTCCGGGTGCACGCCATTTGGCGTCCTCCCGCACATGCGCAGTTCGCGCGGTTGCAGAGCCGCGCAGCGGCGCGATCTGTCACCGGCCGTGTACCTCAGACACGGCCGATGACAGATCTAAGTACCGGCCCCCGTTGCCGGTACCATGTGACCTGCTGTGACCAATCACAGCAGGTCACATGACAGTTGTATACAATGGATGGCTTCATTCATGTCATCCATTGTATACTAGTGTCTAGCTGTGAATGGTCACAGCAGGTCACATGCACATGTCATGTGATTAGCTGTGGCCAAATCACAGCTAAGCACAAAAAAAAAAACCTGAATGAATCGATGTCATTCAGGTAAATGCTTGCTTATAGCAAAGTAATTCTTTGCTATAAGCAAATTGTGTAAAAAAAAAAAAAAAATACTGATCACTTCCCCAAAGTAGTACAATGTTACTATGGTAACATTGTACTACTTTGGTCATAGTAAAATATGAAAAAAAAATCTTAATTTTTTTTTTTTTAAAATGTAATAAAAAATTAAAAATAATAAAAAAAATATATATATACAGTGTATATATATATATAAAATTTTCATACTGTCACCAGTCAGTGTCCCTGTTCACCACCATGCCAGTTATATGATGACGCTGTACTGCACTGGTGACAATATGTAAAAAAAAAATAGTGAAAGTAATTTGTTTAATTTTTTCATTTTCCAAAAAATTATGATAAAAAAATACAACTTAAAAAAACTCGCCATTTCTCTTATAAAGTACATCGGACTGTCTACTCTGCAAAAAGGGGTCATTTGGGGGATAACTGTACTGTTCTGACATTTGGGGGATATCTGTACTGTTCTGACATTCTTGGACCTCAAGAAATTAGATTGGCTGTCAGTACTTCAGGATTGATCAATATTGAGATCTATACCATAGTTTGTGAACTCTATAACTTTCCTACAGACTAAATAATACATCCTAATTTGGGATATTTTCACCAAAGACATGTAGCAGAATACATCTCGGCCTAAATTTATGAAGAACAATTATTTATTTGTAAACTTTTATAACAGAAACAAAGAAAAACGTGTTTTTTTTTCAAAATTTTTGGTCTTTTTTTGTTAATTTAGCAAAAAATAAAAACCCCAGCGGTGATTAAATACCACCAAAAGAAAGCTCTAGTTGTGTGAAGAAAATGCTAAAATTTTAGTTTGGGTACAATGTTGTATGACCGCGCAATTGTCATTCAAAGTGTGAGAGCGCTGAAACCTGAAAACTGGCCTGGGCAGGAAGGTGTAAAATTGCCCGGTATTGAAATGGTTAAGTAGAGATGGTAACATTTATATCTTCAATCTGCAGGAGAAGTCAGCAAATGCAGCGCTAGTGCTAGGCTTTCCTATTAGACAGCCCATCATGCACTGTACACGCTGAAGCATGGAAATACCCTGATAAATGATAATGTATTACAACTGATAAAAAGTTATATAAAACATCAGAATACAATCTTTTACATTTTCAAAAAGGAGAATAAAATTGACTAAAGATCACTATAGTTGCATTTATTGTCCAAGGTTTTCGAGGTATGCTAATGCTTGTTTTATAGACTGAACAGACGAGAAGTCAAGGAGTGAAATCATTCTGTTTTCATTACACTCCTTATTTAAGTTCCAGTGATATTAAGTTCCAATGATATCGCCAGGTTTCCACTTTCGTTACATACTTAGTATACATAGATCCAGTGATGTCAACACTCTCTGTGCTTCTCTATGCAATGCAGATGAAACAAGGCTGGTGGGAGCGGCCAGCAGGGTGCTGTACTCAGCGGTGTATTTCTGTTTTGTGCTGCCCTAGGCAACACAAAAATCGTCTTTCCCCCCTCTCCCACCCCACACGGAAAGACCTTGACACTACCAAACACCCCCCCCATGATAAGAGCCTAACATTGCTCAACAACACCCCCCCCCACCCGAGAGAGACTACTACTACCACCAACTCATACACACTGGCAACCCAACCCTGGTGAGAGAGAAAACACTCATCTTCACAGCTCCGGACATCCCCGGGAACAAGAGTCAGGCTCTGCATACACCATCAAGCAGCCCCTCTCAGATCCCACCGGGCCCCCATGTTCTGTGTGTCCTTTCTTCCATCCCTTCTTTCGGGGGGGGGGGTGGCGCTGCCCCCCTGAAAAATGCTGCTGCCCCCCTGAAAAAGGCTGTTGCCCCCCTGAAAAAATGCCGCCCTAGGTAAATGCCTTGTTTGCCTTGTGGTAAACGCCCCTGGCTGTACTGCTCTCAACCCTGATACAAGCAGCGGATTGGCTCTTGGGATGCTAATATCAAAATGCCTTGATGGGTGGATGTCAGTCTGGAAGACTGGGTGTTCCTAGGCAGGCCGAATTTGCATCGGTTAAACCCACGTGTGACATTGAACCTCTGTGTTTGAAAGACCCGAAAACCTGTGAATCAAAGGGATGGGCCAAAGACAGGCAGGTTGGGAAGGAAAGAGCTAGATGATGCTAGGTGTCTTTCAGCCAGGAAATGAGGTGGGGCTCTATCTGACTTGCTGCAGCTTCTAATGCACATTGTGAGAAGCTCACAGTGTGCAGTGAAATCAGAGTAAGCCATTTCAGTCCAGGAGAGGAGCCGGTACAACTGTGCAAGACTGAAGGGAAGATTTAAAGGAATATACCATGGAGGCATCTATTGCAGAGATACTGAATATCCTTTTTTTTTTCGCCCAGACATGCACTTTAACTTCTCTTTGTATGTAAAAACCTCACATACCTACGTGGGGATGACTCAGATAGTCAGGTATAATAACCCCAGGCGTTTCTGCAGACCGCCATTATTGAGAACTGCCGCTCGCTCTGGGTGGGCGTATAATCGGCGTCTGCGCAGGGAACACGACGCACCATAGTCCTCCCTCGTTCCTCAGTTTTTCTAACCCCATGCTGGCAGGGCAGACTGGATTGCATTCATGGGAATATTTTTACAGCCTTGTTCTGGGGGGATCGCGCTGCTTGCCGGTCGGTGCGGACTGACGTCTGAGTGCTAAGTAAACACGGGGTCGTCGCAGGGGGTGGGGGTCAGCTAAACAGACAGTGGGGGTCAGTTAACTAATATTTATAGATTCCAGCAGGACGGCGGGGCCGCCACCATCGAAGGCTTTTCGGAATGATGTTAATATTGCGCTCATCACTCAGATCCGAACTCACACTTGGTTCTTTATTACAGAATAAAAATAATCGAAGAAAGAACAAATACAAAATGCTACATTGTATTGTTAGCTTCATCTACTTTGTATGTCGAAATCTATGGAAACCCAAGAGCAAGAATTAAATATATTGCAGCTTACTGCTCCTTAGATGTGCAGGATGCATTAGTTTTCTTTTTTCAGGCCAAGTACATTTTCTGAAAATGCAGAATCATACCTGTTGATCTTGCCAGAAATCCAGTGTCCAGTCACTTTCGGCGCACTAAACTGAAAGCTCAGATCAGGGGCGGACTGACAACTCATGGGGCCCCCGGGCAATAGGGGATCATGGGGGCCCCTGTGTCCTTGCCCAAACTCAAAAAAGCCTATGAAAAAGGTACCAGGGGCATCTCATGGGGCCCCCTACTGACCCCGGGCCCTCGGGCAGTGCCCGAGTTTCCAAATGGTCAGTCCGCCCCTGGCTCAGATGCTATTATCAGTCTTCTCAGCTCTCTTCCCTGAACTACAGAACACCTCCCCCTATATTATGAAGAAGGGGAGATGTTCTGTGGCAGTGACCCACTTCCTGGCCTAGAGTGACAACATTGCTCCTCCATGATGACAGAATGATTAGAATGTCACCCTAGAACAGGGAGTGTGTTACTGGGTAAAATAGTCTAAAAAGAAGAAAATTGTTGCAGGCCTCATTTATATATTCAGTGATCTCTGAAGGGTAATCCACACTCAGATTGCTCTTCAGAGGATATTTTATAGGTGCTGGCTGAGGAGATAGTGTGTTGCATCCTCAACGCCTGTTTTAACCCTATGCATTACACACGGGCAGGGGCGGACTGACAACTCATGGGGCCCCCGGGCAATATGGGATCATGGGGCCCCTGTGTCCTTGCCCACACTCAAAGCATACCCAAAAAAAGCCTATAAAAAGGTACCAGGGGCATTTCATGGGGCCCCCTACTGACCCAGGGCCCTCGGGCAGGGCTCATGCGCATTTTTTTTAATCGGTAAAAAGATCAGCCGATTTGTCCATCATTGCCGTGAAAATTGGCCGATTGACAAAATCGGCCGTTTTTTTTCCCAACATAAGCGATTAAAAAAATTTGTCAAAATCACGCAAAAACAGCCGACAAATTCACCCACTAACGATCTGAAAATTGGCCGATTATTCTTTCGGATGAATTTTCGGCCGATTTTCGACCCATCTATGGCCTGCTTAACTCTGAGTTTTGGTGGAAGAAGGCCAGAGTCCTCTCCAAATACCGGGAGGCTGGACAGGATCATTGAGGGTCAGCTGTGGCCAAGATCTTTGATCCCTCGCCTGATGTGAGATGGGAAGCCAAGGAGCTGATGACCACCAGGACACTGTGTGACCTCTGAAGGCCCCGGCTACCATCTACCCATCAATCAATGACTTGCTCACCACACCAGTCTTGCCTCAAAGATTACACCAAGATTTACATGGAATCCTCCAGGCAGGGAACATTCATTTTTCATGTGGTGGTGGTCTTCACAACCTACAACGACCCTACAATAATGGAGAGATATTATTTAATGCTATTCATTCATAGATTTTCCTCGGATAATAACTGGAGGAGAAAGAGATGCCAGATGTACCGTTGGCATCCAACCCAGTTGCTTTCTTTTCTCCATAGGTAAGGGAACGATTGTCCACCGGTCCATAGGTAAGGGAACGATTGTCCACCGGTCCATAGGTAAGGGAACGATTGTCCACCGGTCCATAGGTAAGGGAAGGATTGTCCACCGGGGAGCCTTGGGCCCACTAAGTTTTTACATTAAAAATAAAAAGTCTTACCTTTTCTGACAATAGAAAACCTTTTTAACAACCTCTGTTTTTCAGTGACTCCTTCCCTTAGTTCCCAAGCCAATAACTGGTCATATAGTTGAAAAGATGAACAGCCGGCAACCCGAAGTCATCCAGTTGTGAAGATATTTTAATTTGCTACACGGTGAATACAGGATAATAATTCTTACGCGTTTCAGCATTATGGATGAAACACCTAGAATAAATATCTTCGCAAGAGAATGACTTCGGGTTGCCAGTTGCTCGTCTTTTTAGATATTGTGTCAGGGCTCTGGGGTATGACCAGAGGTATGAGAACTGACGCAGGGAAACGCAGGCTTCAGATATGTTATAAACAATAAGACAATTTATTAAAGACTAACAATACAAACATAAACGCAGTGCACCAAACCCCAAGCTAACACAAATACATACAACAAGGTGAAACAAACCCAAACCTAAACTGATACAGATACACAGGTACATACACATATAGAGCACAACGTAATCAGGCAGGCCGGGTCCATAACTATCGGGCAGGTAGGTACAGGAGGAGCAGGCGTAGAGAATGGTCAGGGTCACAAGCCAGGGATCAAAACAGGAGAAGTCAGCAGAGGTCAGGATCAGGCAGGGTCAGCAACGAGTCAGGCACAGGCACAGGCACAGGCACAGGAACAGGAACAGGACCGCAGGTTACAAGATACAGGGGCCCATGGGAAAACACACACCAAGGCACAGACTGCAGGTCTGGCCATCCCTTAAATACACCTGCATAATCAGCTTCAGGTGTTTGGCTGGCTGCAGGGTTGAGTCTCTGATTGTTGAGAGCAACCGCTGGCCAGCCCTGGTACTGCAGCCCACAAGGCAGGTGAGTCCCACCATTACTGGCAAGTCCATTCCTGACATATTGCATCCAAGTGTGACTGGAAGACGCTTTCAGCCTGAACACCAATATATCAACTTCTTTTCAGGACCTCGTTCAAAGCGGTCCTTTTTTTGCTGCACAGTAGCTGACCATGAGCCTCATATTATATTCGGAAGCTAGGCTTGAATCACAATGAGGCTTAGGGTTTCCTAACTGACTTATGCCCTCCATTACAGACACCTACTTTCCACAACGTGGCTGAAAAGGTTTTCCGCACTGTGACATTCACCCTAGGATTCCATAGACAACAACTGTCCTGGAGTTGCCGAGATACAGTCCAACATCTCAGATCTCCATCTTGATGTCCTGGGCTGTGTCCTGGAATCACAGCATCACTCTAACCTTGGTTACTGATCACGCACCTAAAAAGGGTACAAAATGAGTGGATCGTGATCACAAGTGGGTGATTCTCATTTATTAAACCACTTCCCGTCAGGCCCATGTACATAAACGGCTGGATGGGAGCAGTGCAGGAGCGGGTTTACGTTCATAAATGGCACCCGCATTTTCAGCCTGTGTGCGCTCCTAGGAGTGCGCGGCGCCGCAATCAGGTGCCTGCTGTGTCTGGAACACCAATCTGCATGAGGTTCCGATCATGTGATCACTGATTGGCCAAACAGTGATCGCATGAAGAGTAGTAAGCAGGATGTCACTTCTGACATCATTGCTTACTACCAGGGGTGGACTGACCATTTGGAAACTCGGGCACTGCCCGAGGGCCCAGGGTCAGTAGGGGGCCCCATGAGATGCCCCTGGTACCTTTTTCATAGCCTTTTTTGAGTTTGGGCAAGGACACAGGGGCCCCATGATCCCCTATTGCCTGGGGGGCCCCATGAGTTGTCAGGCTGCCCCTGCTTACTACTTGTGAAATCTGTGAATGATCACTGAGATCAAATGGTACAAGACCATTCACAACAGCCTTGTACTATGTGACAAGCTGTTACCAATCACAGCTCTCCCAGTGTTTATCAAAGGCTGCAAGAATGCAACCAGAGAGAAGGAGAAATTATTGCGTTTACAGCCTTTATGGGTGTAAAAGCAATCAGAGTAAAAAAAAAATTTTAAAAAATCTTCATCACCCCCCCCCCCCCCCCACAAGTGGAACAGTGTCAGTATGTAAAAAAAAAAAAAAACATAAATAATATTACAAAAAATATATATAAAAAAAAACTTTTGTAAGCTCCCAGGATCAGGGCCCTCCTATCCCTCTTGTATTGAACTGTATTGTTGCTGTATTGTCTCCCTTTATATTGTAAAGTGCTGAGCAAACTGTTGGTGCCATAAATCCTGTATAATAATAATAATAATATATAAATCCTGTATAATAATAATAATAATATATAAATCCTGTATAATAATAATAATATATAAATCCTGTATAATAATAATATATAAATCCTGTATAATAATAATATATAAATCCTGTATAATAATAATATATAAATCCTGTATAATAATAATATAATAATTTTGAAAAATATAATTTTTAGTTAGAAACTAATTTGGGTAATTTTATTATTACTAATAAGATAGCTGAATACATTTTGGCCAGGATTTATGAAGAAAGATTTATTTATTTGCAACATTTTATAAGAAAAACATTTTTTTTCAAAATTTTTGGACATTTTCATTTATTTAGCAAAAAAAATAAAAATCCCAGTGGTGAATAAATACCATCAAAATAAAGTTTTTTTAAATGCTAAAAAATTCATATGGGTACAGTGTTGCATGACCGTGCAATTGTCATTCAAAGTGTGATAGCGCTGAAAGCTGAAAATTGACCCGGACTGGAAAGCGGTAAAAGTGTCCGGACTGGAAGTGGTTAAGGGCAGGATCGCACCAGAAAGTAGGCATTGTCTGGCCATGACAACCCACAAATGGGTTGTTGATTCTGTGAAGGATGTCAAATGAGCTGCTTACATATGTGGGAATATCTGGTGAGATGGTGGGAAGTTCTCAGCTGAAGCCCCAGGGCCTATGGTTTACCACGGGCAAAATCCTGCCTCCGTTTAATGCTCATTTTTGGACAGTACCATTATTGGGTACAGCAGATCAGTAAAAAATGTTCTTTTGGGTGGAATGGACCTCAAAGTCCAAATTAAAAAATGCACGCCATGGAAGAAGTTAAAAGAGCCTCAGCAGTGACCTGGAAATCATCTTTAGTTTCTACCATAAGAGGTGGTTACGAGGACCGAGGCTTTCCATAATCCCTTGTTTTAGCACCAGTCACTTTCCATTGGCCAAGTCAAATTTTATGTGGAGGATCCATTAAACAGGCAGTTAAACAGCTTAGGTTACATTAAACTGGCTCAGCTGGCTCAGCGAGGGGGGGGTCAGTGATTTTCCTACTCCGCATCCAGAGATTCGATAAGGATGCGTCTTCTCCTGTAGGGTCTCCAGGTCTAACAAAGACCAGATGGGCCTAATTAGTCCGTCTGCGCTGGGAACATGGCTGAGCTGTCACATTTGCCCCGACTTCTAGTAAATGGGATAGAACCCGTCATGGATTCCAGATGACGAGGATCAGTGCGCGTTCCCATCGGATATAAAACGGTGCTCACCTCTTTTTATTGGTTTCTATCATCGTTTTATTATTGGATTTCAAATATCTTCACCAGGGAACGCAGTTGAAGAGCTACTTTGGGCATAAAAAGCACTTTAGGCCCCATTCACACCTGAGCAATTAGTCACCTGGAGTCAAATGCCTGAAGTTCAAACAAGTTCTGGGGATTTTTTTGTTGCGCAAATCGGGCAGATTTGCAATTTTTTGAGCGCTTTTAATTCCATAGAAATCAATGGAAATGCGCAATTTTGCATGTTTTGTTGTGTGATTTTGGAGTACTCAAATGAAAAAATGTAAAAGAAAAAAAAAAGTTAAATAAATAAAATACATTTTTTTGAGACAGATATTTATTCACCACTGGGATTTTTATTTTTTTTGCTATATAAATAAAAAAGTCCAAACATTTTGAAAAAAAGTGTTTTTCTTATAAAATTTTACAAATAAATAATCTTTCTTCATAAATCTTGGCCAAAATGTATTCAGTTATCTTTTTAGTTAAAAAAAAAAAAAAAAATAACCTAAATTAGTTTATAACCAAAAATTATAATTTTTCTAAAAATTTTTTAACATTTTTTTTTTAATATTATTATTTTTTTTTTTTAACTTACTGTCACCCTAGCAGTACATTGTCACCATAGTGACACTGTACTACTTGTGGGGGGTGATGAAGATTTTTTATTTTTTTTTACACTAACAGCTTTTACACCCATAAAGGCTGTAAAAGCAATCATTTCTCCTTCTCTCTGTCTGCATTCTTGCAGCCATTGAGAAATACTGTGTGAGCTGTGATTGGTCACAGCTTGTCACATGGTACAAGGCTGTTGTGAATAGCCCTGTACCATGTGATCTCTGTGATCATTCACAGATTTCACTAGTAGCAAGCAATGATGTTAGAAGTGATCTACTACTGCATGTGATCACTGATTGGACAATGAGTGATCACATGAATCAGGACCTTGCACAGAGATCCCAGCGGGCACTGGATCGCGGTGCCTCATGCTCCCAGGTAGCGCGCACAGGCTGTGAATGTGGACGCCGTTTATAAACGGCTACCCGCTCCTGCGCTGCTCCCGTCTGGCCGTTTATGTACATAGGGTGGATGGGAAGTGGTTAATGAGTCAGTTGAGGGTCCATGCAGACAGAATGAAAAGAAATCCACAAAGTAAATGAAATCCTTTCTTCTCAGCTTGTAGGGCATCCAGCGTCTCGGTTCTGCAGAAACTCCATGAAGTTGTGAAGAAGGAATTTTCCGATGTATTTCACTGAACTTCGTTAGAATTTATTATTTGCTGAATGATCTTCCCGCTATAAAAATCTCATCTTGTAGTCAACAACTCTATTTACTGCCGGAGTTATGATTTGTTTATATCGCGCAGGAAGATTTCTTCTCCCGAAAAACAAAATAAGAGATGACAAGGTGAAGTGGCCTCAGACGTGTAGAGAGCGAGGAGCGGAACACGGACCACCCGCCCTGACCCGGATCTGCGTATCGCCAACAGCCCAGAACCATATATGGACCTTGGGAGCAAATCATGAATTTGTCACATTCTTTGAAATTTAAACAACAAACTATTTTTTGTGTCACACAGGAAGGAAATCGGTTCCTATTGGTGGAGGCTGCTCAAGGCACACCCTCTTTTTGCAAATCTGATGCGTTACTGCGCGCATTTTAAATACCACCTCCGGCCTTCCCTTCAGTCTCGCACAGTTGTACCGGCTCTTCTCCTGGACTGAAATGGCTTACTCTGATTTCACTGCACACTGTGAGCTTCTCACAATGTGCATTAGAAGCTGCAGCAAGTCAGATAGAACCTGCCCCATTTCCTGGCTGGAGGACATCCAGCACAATTCTTTTTAATGCAGCTTGACAATATGTGCGTTGGGGTGCACTGCAGCGCAGGGCTGTGGATAAGGGGGTACCACCTGTCCTCCTGTACGGGGCCCAGGCCAGCAGGGGGGCACAGGCAGCTGGGTGAATTAGATGTGGGCAGGGAGGGTGATTGGCATGGCAGGTGGCAATGACTAGAACCGATGCCCTGTATTGCAGGCCATACACGGTTCGAATCCCAAACGATTTTTCGTTCGAAAATCGGAAACATTGTTCGCTCGGTAATATGATGGCGCCATCAATGATTTCGAAAATCGTCCAACCAAGTCATAAAGTTCACCTCATATAACAGGCAAAACTTCTGTTCCTTCCAGGTCACGGCTCATGCGCATATTCTTTCCGGAAAAACGATCGTATGAGATTACCATCATTGAGCCGAAAATCGGTCGTTTTTCATGAATTTTCCAATATGCCTGATCACCGAAAGGGGGAGGAACCACAAAAATCGGCCGGTGCCGATGACCCACTAACAGAGTGAAAATCGTCCGATTACTCTTAGGTCTGATCTTCGGGCAAAAAATCGGTTGATTTTCAACCCATGTAGGGCTCTCTCTGCAACAGCTGAACGCTGGCTTCTTCTCTCTCCCTCCCACCGCACCATACGTTTACCCCCCCAGTGCTCCTGGCTTCCCTCCTCTCCTTCCCACCGGCAGCTGCAAGCACACAATTGGATCCTTCATGATGGAGAGTGGCGGAAGGGTCCAGTAAATATGTCACATTTACTATCCTCTTCCTTTCCTGACTGAGCACAATGAGTGATCAGTACCGATCACTCACTGTGTTCATAACTGAAGCACCGTAAACTGTGTTTATTAGGGAGGGCCCTTTCAGGTTGACTGTATGGGGGCCCCAGGGTTTCTAACAGCAGCCCTGGATCCGTTGCCAGCTACTGTACCAATTTATATTTATGTTAGGGCGCCATTCCTTGCGCCATTCCTATCATCCCCCCCATGTATTACTGCCAGGGGCATCCCTAGGGTAGGTGTCACCCGGTGCGGTAACACTTGGTGTCACCCCTCCGACGATCCCCGCAGGATGGATCGGCTCTGCGGATTGAGCATAATGGATCAGAGTCTGATCCATTATGCTCCCCAATCCGCAGAACTGATCCATCCTGCGGGGATCGTCGGCTTGCAACCTATATTGGGTTAACCGATCTCTCCACGAGCTCCATGAATAGGAAAGTGTTAAAGCAAGGCGACGATCCCCGCAGGATGGATTGGATCTGCAGATTGGGGAGCATAAAGGATCAGACTCTGATCCATTATGCTCAATCCGCAGATCCGATCCCTCTTGCGGGGATAGTCAGCTTGCTTTAACACTTTCCTTTCTGTGGAGAGGGTCCGGTGTCACCCGGTGCTGCGTGCTCCCCCCGCACCTGCCTAGGGACACCACTGATTACTGCCATGGATCAGTGTGGACAGAACCTTGCTCTATTACATATACTTGATAGCTAGAGTCTCCCTCTATTGGCTGTCCTCTTCTCACTGCCGTCAATGAGACTTTGCTCATCTGTATTTGACATGCATTCAAAATGCGTATCAAACACAGGAAAACACAGGCAGGGGCCTAAGTACACATATTTCTAATAAAAGAGGCAGCTATTTTCAGATAAGTCCCTTGAAAATTTAAAAGGACAGTCACATGGCTAAATTAGTGTGCCCTATCCTTGCGTTATTATTATTATACAGGATTTATATATTATTATTATACAGGATTTATATATTATTATTATTATACAGGATTTATATATTATTATTATACAGGATTTATATGATTATTATTATTATTATTATTATTAATAATAATAATAATTATTATTATTATGATACAGTATTTATATATTATTATTATTATACAGGATTTATATTGTTATTATTATTATTATTATACAGGATTTATATATTATTATTATTATACAGGATTTATATATATATTATTATTCAGGATTTATATTATTATTATTATTCAGGATTTATATTATTATTATTATACAGGATTTATATATTATTATTATTATACAGGATTTATATATATATTATTATACAGGATTTATATATTATTATTATACAGGATTTATATTATTATTATTATTCAGGATTTATATTATTATTATTATACAGGATTTATATATTATTATTATACGGGATTTATATAGCGCCAACAGTTTGCTCAGCGCTTTACAATATAACAATACAAGAGGGTTAGGAGGGCCCTGATCCTGGGAGCTTACAATCTAACAGCTTTGTGAATTGAGCTGCTAGTATTTCCTGTGTTGGTTTTATTATAATGTTCCTGTGATAGATCCTCTAAGCATTGTTACTATGCGTATCTCTGCAGGTGATGTTGACATGCACACATGTATTTATTTATTCAGATACAAATAGATACATTGTTGCAACCGCAATACTTTTTCATGTCAAATATAATAGCAGACTGGAATTCTTTTTCTTCTTCCTCTTTTTCTACTTCTTCTTTTCTTCTTCTTCTTTTTCTTCTTCCTGCAGGTCACGGCTCATGTGCAGATATTTTATCGGTAAAACGATCGGCCAATTTGCCCATCATTGCCAGGAAAATCAGCTGATCGGCAAAATCGCCAGATTTTTTTTCAACTTTACCGGTAAAAAAAAAGTGCCAAAACCCCAAAAAACGGCCGACCAATTAACCCGGTAACGGTGCGAAAATCGGCCTATTTTTTTTTTTTGGCCGAAAAATCGGCCAGTTTTCAACTCATCTATGGCATGCAGAACTCTAAAAGAATTTTCTTTTGAAAATCTATTCTAAGAATTTTCATTTGAATTTCGCACCATTAGTGGGCCACAGAAACTGCCGATTTTCGTGTGGCCATCAAATTTGAGTGATCGGGCATGTTGGAATTTTTTTTTCAAAAACAAATGAATTTGTAATCAATGATGAGAGAATTGCGCAAGAAATGTAATAAAGAAATGAGCTGTGACCTGGAAAGAAAAGAAAATTCTGGGCCACAATAATTATTTTCTGTAGAAACATGCGATGAAATTGAAGGCTTGGTCGGTCGTATTTCGAAATCAACGGTGGCGCCATCGGATTATAAAATGCATAAAATGTCAGATTATCTAAAGAAAATTCTTTCGGAATTTGACCCGTGTATGGCCGGCATAAGTATCAATGTTCCTATTCTGTTTAATGCACGTCCTTTTTTTACTAACGAGGATATTAGAATGTACCAAAGCCACGCTGGGACTTGTAGTTCCCCTCCAATCAGAGGCGCAGGTTGATGAAAACCATCGGGAGCATTATCACATGAAACACGCCGAAGCCGACCTCGCCTTAAACCTCCGCAGAACTGTCGTCTTGCGCTGCCAATAAAATCTGTTTTTATTGCATGTTGTGGTTACTCATTGTAAATTAGTCAGCCTGATGTCATGGCTGGAACGTCGCCACTCAGTTAAAGGAGAGACAGCAAAATGATCAGAACACATTTCACAGGATATTATATGATGCATTAAAGCCATTTGGAAATGTTACTCTCCTCAGAGACAGAAGGGGACCGTCTTCTAGCCCTCTTCTCCCTCCACATGCCTCACACATTGTACCACCAGCTAGTTCCCGGATGAAGATCCCACTTCAATCCCTCCTAAAACTAGAGCAGGATTACACAGCAATGATGGCGCCACCCACTGGGGAGTCCAGGTATGACACCACAAGTCCCAACAGCCGCAAACTTTTACAACAGAAAAAGTTATCTAACAGGGACGGTGGGAAGCCCTCGGCAGGTGTGCAAAACCAGCAACTCAACCCACAACTTTGGAGATCTGATTTAATACTTAGGGCTCATGTACACTCCATCCCCCACAGCTTTCTCCTCCTGTGCCACCATCCCCTCCCTCCTAGATTGTAAGCTCCAAAGAGCAGGGCCCTGGATCCCCTCATGTTTTGCATTGAATTGTTACTGTTCTGTCACATGTTCTGTCCCCCTTTGTAATGTACAGCGCTGAGCGAACTATTGGCGCTTTATAAATACTGTATAATAATAATAATGTACACGGGACATTTGAAAAACTCTTCTGACCGCTGGAAACTTACTGCTAGAAAATGTAGGTTAAAAACGTCAGTTTAGCCGCGTTTATGCACGTTTGCTTTTAGAAGCGTTTTTAAAAGATAACCTCCCAAATGCCCAGAATGCACTGAGAAATAGTAAATTCAATAAAAAAGGCTACTAGAATATCACAAATTATTTTATCAAGTCATGCGGTATTATAGTAGTGAAAACCCTGCGGTAATGTTTCAGCTGTCAGCGGGATTCCCCACTGACAGCTGAATATAAAAGAAAGAATTGTTGGCAATAATAAAAAAACAGCGTGGGGTCCCCCCTCCCATCCATACCAAGCCCTTCGGGTCTGGTACGGATTTTGAGGGGAAGCCCCACGACAAAATTGAAAAAAAAATGGCGTGGGGTTCCCCCCCAAAATCCATACCAGAACCTTATCTGAGCATGCAACCCGGCAGGTCAAGTAAAGGGGGGGGCGAGCAACTGCGAGCGCCCCCCCCTGAACCATACCAGGCCACATGCCCTTAACATGGGGGGGTGCTTTGGGGCGGAGGGGGCGCCCCCCCAAGGCACTTGGTCCCTTGTCGATGTATCTTAGCGCATAGTCGGATGTGGTAAGATACCGCTTAGTGCATTGTGCCCTGGATATGGATTAGTCAAAAAACGCTTCTAAACGCAAACGCTTCTAAACGCAGTTAACCGCGTTTACAAGCATTTAAAATCTACTCCTGAATGCAATTTTGCTGCATTCAAAAAATGACTGTAAACTCAACTGCCTGTAAACGACTGTGAACGACGATGTGTACATGGACACATAGGAAAACATTAAGGCGAGTTCAGGGGCAGCTGAAAAAAATGCAGAAAAGCTCCTGAATGTCAGTTTATCAGCTGCAGTGTACATGGAGCCTTAAAGCCCAACCCATAAATCCATCTCTGCAGTAAATGCACATTTCTCAATTTTTTTTATCCCTTTGAAAATGCTGCAAATACAAAAAAATACATATCGATCTGTTAGAAATCCAGTGAGCTCCAAACGTCTTGTAGTGGGATGAACAAACATTGACTGAGCTGCAGGCAGTGCTGGGGCAAAGTCATCCAGCACCCAGGGAAAAAATGCCAAACTACTCCCCTCCCCAAGATGTATGAGCATTATATGTCTGCAACCCCCCCCCCCCCCCCCCTTACCCTGTAAAAAAAAATCAAGCACTAATCTGCTAACTCCCTAAGCATACATTCCCCTTGCAAGCAAAAGTTTTCCCCAAACAAAAATTCCCCCTCCTCCCAGTATAAATCCCCCCTGCTGAAATCCCCCCCTCCCAGCACAAATCTTTCACCCCCAGGGTCAGGGACAGTTTTAGTAAATTAACCCCTTTTGCTTGTTTTAATGGCCAGTTCACACCACATGCTGTTCAGTGCATTTTTTTTCTGCATCAAAAATGCATGGAAAGCAGGTTATATGGTTTCCAATATGGTTGCTGCCCCTGGAATGACATCGGTCACTCTGTCATTTTTTTCCTCCAAAACTTGAAAAATACTTAACCGGTGTGGGAATTTTTCCCATTTAATATATTTAATAGCGTGCAGCAACAGCCCTGAAGAGGGGAGAGACTTTTCACCCGAAACGCATTGGACTCATGTACTTGTCGTTACTGTCAATAAATGCCTCCTAATCTACCATCAAAAGTGCATTCTTCTGGACAGCAGGGTCCGGGGAGACCAGATATAGTGAATGCATGGTCCGGGGAGACCAGATATAGTGAATGCAGGGTCCGGGGAGACCGGATATAGTGAATGCAGGATCCGGGGAGACTGGATATAGTGAATGCAGGGTCCGGGGAGACCAGATATAGTGAATGCAGGGTCCGGGGAGACCGGATATAGTGAATGCAGGGTCCGGGGAGACCGGATATAGTGAATGCAGGGTCCGAGGAGACCAGATATAGTGAATGCAGGGTCCGGGGAGACCAGATATAGTGAGTGCAGGGTCTGGGGAGACCAGATATAGTGAATGCAGGGTCCGGGGAGACCAGATATAGTGAATGCAGGGTCCGGGGAGACCAGATATAGTGAATGCAGGGTCCAGGGAGACCGGATATAGTGAATGCAGGGTCCGGGGAGACCGGATATAGTGAATGCAGGGTCCGAGGAGACCGGATATAGTGAATGCAGGGTTCGGGGAGACCAGATATAGTGAGTGCAGGGTCTGGGGAGACCAGATATAGTGAATGCAGGGTCCAGGGAGACCGGATATAATGAATGCAGGGTCCGGGGAGACCAGATATAGTGAATTCAGGGTCCGAGGAGACCGGATATAGTAAATGCAGGGTCCGGGGAGACCGGATATAGTGGATGCAGGGTCTGGGGAGACCGGATATAGTAAATGCAGGGTCCGGGGAGACCAGATATAGTGAATGCAGGGTCCGGGGAGACCGGATATAGTGAATGCAGGGTCCGGGGAGACCGGATATAGTGAATGCAGGGTCCGGGGAAACCAGATATAGTGAATGCAGGGTCTGGGGAGACCGGATATAGTAAATGCAGGGTCCGGGGAGACCAGATATAGTGAATGCAGGGTCCGGGGAGACCGGATATAGTGAATGCAGGGTCCGGGGAGACCGGATATAGTGAATGCAGGGCTCGGAGAGACCAGATATAGTGAATGCAGGGTCCGCAGAGACCGGATATAGTGAATGCAGGGTCCAGGGGGAGCGGATATAGTGAATGCAGGGTCTGGGGAGAGTGCATATAGTGAATGTAGGATCCAGGGAGAGCAGATATAGTGAATGCAGGGTCCGAGGAGACTGGATATAGTGAATGCAGGATCCGGGGAGATCAGATATAGTGAATGCAGGGTCCGGGGAGACCAGATATAGTGAATGCAGGGTCCAAGGAGACCAGATATAGTGAATGCGGGGTCCGGGGAGACCGGATATAGTGAATGCAGGGCCCGGGGAGACCAGATATAGTGAATGCAGGGTCCGGGGAGACCAGATATAGTGAATGCAGGGTCCAAGGAGACCAGATATAGTGAATGCGGGGTCCGAGGAGACCGGATATAGTGAATGCAGGGTGCGGGGAGACCTGATATATTGAATGCGGGGTCCGGGGAGACCGGATATAGTAAATGCGGGGTCCGAGTAGACCGGATATAGTGAATGCAGGGTCCGGGAGACCAGATATAGTGAATGCAGGGTCCGGGGAGACCGGATATAGTAAATGCGGGGTTCGAGGAGACCGGATATAGTGAATGCAGGGTCCGGGGAGACCAGATATAGTGAATGCAGGGTCCGGGAAGACCAGATATAGTGAATGCAGGGTCCGAGGAGAGCGGATATAGTAAATGCGGGGTCCGGGGAGACCAGATATAGTGAATGCAGGGCCCGGGGAGACCAGATATAGTGAATGCAGGGTCCGGGGAGACCAGGTATAGTGAATGCAGGGCCCGGGGAGAGCGGATATAGTGAATGCAGGGTCCGGGGTTTAGTAACACTTTAAATGTGAATAAAATACGTCTTAAGCTAGTTCAATTATTGGGCAGCAGAGCTTGTGATGGGGTCGGGGCAGGACGGTTTGCAGATAAATCGTTGAGTAAAAAGGGACATTAATTGGGTTAGGCTGGGAGATCGCAGCTGATAAAACGCTCGGTGGTTTCGTCGCAGTGGCGTTGGGCCCTGGCTGCAATCTCCACAAGGCATGAAACGTGATGCGGTTTGTTTCAGAGCAAAAGGTCACGGCGCTGGCGGGTTCACATTTACAGGGTATGAAATGAGTGTGATGTCAGCTCTGATATATACTGGGAGGATTCTGATGAATGCCTTCTGCTCCTCCACTGACTACTGATAATTCCTTGATTAAGTCCATGCCACAGGAGGCTCTGGCACTGCTGACCTCTGGCTGATGACCCCCAGGCCCCGGCTGCTCTGGCTGAAGGATCTACTGTCTGCTGGGCGATAACCTCCCAGACCCGTCACACTCCGGGGTGACCCCTGTCTGCATGACGGATCTGCAAACCATTTAGCCAACCCGGAGGTCGTTAGTTGTGCTAATATGGATGGGACGCCAAAAGTGCGACACCTACAATCATCGGCGCTTCCACCTCCGTCCCCGAATCCATTGACAAATACATCGATTGTGTGTCAAAAATCTGTTTTCCCTTGAAACGATAAATATCTGCTCATCAATACAATGTAACAATCACCCCATGGCAGGAAATGATTTCAGACTGGCCAATTCTGACCAAAGAACTTCTGGGGTTGTCCAGCAAACAATGACGTTGTGCTAAAGTCAGAATTCTCAAAATGTGTACAGTCCATAGCAGGGGCGGACTGACAACTCATGGGGCCCCCGGGCAATAGGGGATCATGGGGCCCCTGTGTCCTTGCCCAAACTCAAAAAAGCCTATGAAAAAGGTTCCAGGGGCATCTCATGGGGCCCCCTACTGACCCCGGGCCCTCGGGCAGTGCCCGAGTTTCCAAATGATCAATCCGTCCCTGGTCCACAGCAGCCAGATTCAGTGGGTCTTTCACAGTACTTCTGATGTGGGAGCATGGCATCCTTTTGGTAAATGATGCTACGTTGTGCAACCTCCCTCTAATGCTCCATTTTGTGTACGTGAGACCTCAGACAGAGGGTGCTGCTGGATCCAGGGAACACACTGGCAGGTTTAGGTTGATGGTCAATTTAGGAAAGAAGGATAATAAATGCTATAGGGATTCTAAATGGTTAGCACTTCCACCTGGCAGTACTAGGGTCGTTGGTTAGAATCCCAACCATGGCACCACTTGCCTGGAGTTTGCGTGTTCTCCCTGTGCCTGCGTGGGTTTCCTCCAATTACTCCGGTTTCCTCCCACACTCCAAAGACATGCTGGTTGGTGAATTGGATCCTGTCTAAATTGTCCCTAGTATGTGTATGTATGAATGTGAGTTAGGGACCTTAGATTGTACACCCCTTGAGGGTTAGGGACTGATGTGAATGTACAATATATATGTAAAGTGCTGTGTAAACTGATGGCGCTATATAAGTACCTGAAATATTAATTTGGGCCTCTTTCACACGGACCTAGCCGCTGACTCACGATTGTGGTGGATGGTGTTGTCAGAAGCGACTGGCTGGTTATAGGTTAGCAGGTGATCAGGAGGAGATATTCCATCTCCCACATAATACCGTATGGAAGAAGAACCTCACACTAAAATTCCTCTTCACTACCCCATTAACCTCTATGGGACGCGGTGGTAGGCAACACCATCTGCCGAACGCAACATTCCCTTGTTTTTGCCGCAGAATGAAGCCAAGCTTCACGGCTGCCGCAATCCGAGTGAGGCTGTCTGGTGCTCTGAAAAAGTTGGAAACACACCGATATGACTGCTGTAATTGCGGACAAAAGGGTGCAACTTGACATATACAATTTTCAAGTCTCATGGCATGCAAGTCGCACTCGATGTGACCCGGGTGTTTATTGTCAAAGCGTCATTGAACAAGGTGAAGTCAAAGTTGATTGGCCACCATGCACAGCTGCACCAGATTCTGAGTGATCCAGTTTTAACAAATCTGTGTCTGGACCAGAGGAGCTTACACTCTAATGTCCCCCGTCCCCCCCCCCCCCACAGTCACAAGCTAATATTTAACATTTATATAGCTCTGACATATACCGCAGTGCTGTACAGAGAACACTGAGCCAGTCACATCAGTCTCTGCACCAGAGGAGCTTACACTCTAATGTCTCCCCCCACAGTCACACACTATTATTATACATTTATATAGCTCTGACATATACCGCAGTGCTGTACAGAGAACACTGAGCCAGTCACATCATTCTCTGCACCAGAGGAGCTTACACTCTAATATCCCTGCACAGTCACACACTATTATTATTATACATTATATAGCTCTGACATATACTGCAGTGCTGTACAGAGAACACTGAGTCAGACACATCAGTCTGCACCAGAAGAGCTTACACTCTAATGTCCCCCCCACAGTCACACACTATTATTATTATACATGTATATAGCTCTGACATATACCGCAGTGCTGTACAGCGCTGTGTTTTGATTGTGAGCCCAGCGGTCAGGTATATCTCCTCCACTCATCCTGTCCAGAGTCAGGACAATGAGCAGAACCCCCCATACTATGGAAATCTGGGACAGACATTTGATGAATAGCAGCGAGGACAGGACACGAGAGATGACACGGCGCTCAGAAAGAGGAACCGAAATCTGTCCAAACACAGTGCTGGATCTGCTGAGAATATAAAAGGTGACACAGAGCAGCCAGGAGGATGTAGAACGGTTTACCAGCTGGTCACATGTATATCTGTACTCACATCAGATTTTTTTTCTAGGAAGGGAAAGATAGAATGACGAGCAATAAACCAGCAATGAGTCCAGAAAACTTTAAATGCTATAATAATTTTTTTAAAAGCCAACACGTTTTGGGGGTCCAAAAACTCCTTCATCAAGGCTAAAAGAAGAGTACAATTAAAAAACAAAAATACAGCATATCGAGTGATCCCTATAGAATTCTTATGACAACAGCGAATCCATTTATAATATATATATATATATATTAAGTATTATTATTATACAGGATTTATATATTATTATTATTATACAGGATTTATATATTATTATTATACAGGATTTATATATTATTATACAGGATTTATATATTATTATTATACAGGATTTATATATTATTATACAGGATTTATATATTATTATTATTATTATTATACAGGATTTATATATTATTATTATACAGGATTTATATATTATTATTATTATACAGGATTTATATTATTATTATTATACAGGATTTATATATTATTATTATTATACGGGATTTATATATTATTATTATTATACAGGATTTATATATTATTATTATACAGGATTTATATATTATTATTATACAGGATTTATATATTATTATTATTATACAGGATTTATATCGCGCCAACAGTTTGCTCAGCACTTTACAAAATGAAGGCAGACATTACAGTTACAATACAATTTGGTACAAGAGGAAACGGATGGCCCGGCTCATAGAGCTCACAATCTAGGAGGAATATATATTTATATTATATATATATATATATATATATATATATATATATATATATATGAAAAGTTATCTCCTGATCTGAAGAAGGGCATTAACATAATAGTCCAAAACTTTTTGTTGAACACTATAATGTATGGCTTTGTCCATTTTTCTGGATCACCCTTTTGTATGGTGATTTTTCAAGAATAAAAGTTTTTTATGTGCAACAATCCAATTTTCTTTTTTCTATATATGGCCTTCGGGAGGCACTCCACCCATATTACACGTGTGTGTGTGTGCGTGTGTGTTGTACCGGCTCCTCTCCTGGACTGAAATGGCTTACTCTGATTTCACTGCACACTGTGAGCTTCTCACAATGTGCATTAGAAGCTGCAGCAAGTCAGATAAAGCTCCGCCTCCCTTCGTGGCTGGAGGACGTCCAGCATCATCTAGCCTCCCCCCCTTTCCCCAGGTAGACTGTTCCCTTTTATGAATCGGATTTCAGTTCTATCATAGAGACTCAGCATCACATGTGGGTGACCCGTGTGGAATCACCTACTTCTCCAGAATGACACTCGTCAAGGCGTTTTGATACTTGCACATCTCCTCCCAAGAGTCAACCCACTGCTTGTGTCAGGACTGAGAGCTCATAGCCTCCCTGGCGGTATTCCCGAGTGTAGCTCGGGGTAAAGTTTCAGTACCACAAGCGGTAACCCAGAGCTACACTCAGGCTTAACATGCAGCGTTGCTCCGCGATCCTTCGATCACTTACCTTTCCTGTGCTCCCGCGATGTCCCCCCTGCAGTGTCCCCGGCAATGTAATCCGGTGGATGCCGGCATCTGTCTTCCGGGTTCCGTTCCCTGCGACGTCGGGACGTACGGGAACGGAACTGGCGGGAAATTCAAAAATGACAAAAAGTTACATTCACTAAATACACTAAAATCTCATGGTGTAACATTACTGTTTCAATGGATTTCACATACATTTTGTCCCGAGTGCTTTGTCCGGCGCCCTGCCTGCATTTTTACCGTTCTTTCTGCCTGGAAACTGAGAAATGTCCATGGCATCCAAAAAGCGTCCCTTTAGGTCAGACGCGGTTTTAGACCGGCTAGAGAACAGCGATAGTAAATCAGAACCACTTGCAGAATTGAGTGATAATGATTCGTGGGGGAAATTCCTCATCAGACACTGAAAACGATTCTGCGACTTTGCTCAGCTCTGTGCGAACTTGGCGCTATATTTCACATTTCAGTGTTTTTGGTTTGATTATATTATTGAATTCAATTTATTATTATTATATTATTATTTTTTATGATTATTTATTAAATTATAATTTATGGTTTCGTGTTTCAAATTTTATCATCCCCGGGATGTTTACTAGACTCTTGTTCGGACAGATTTCAGTGAGTTATTCCTAAAAATTACAGCCTACAATAAAAAACTACATATTTCCATGCAAAAAAATGGTACCGCTTTCAGCACCAAAACTCTGAAATAGTCAGACTGCCAGGGAGGTTAAGAAGAGTACTGAGGCATGGAGCTGTGATGTTTTCATAAGAGCTATGTACTGCCCCCCACCACCTCCACCACCAGCCATGAACTGCCTGTATTGCATAGAGAAGCACAGGAACCTAGTGGTGATGTCACTGGGTCTAAAAAAAAAGTTTATATTTAGCATGTTTTTTCAGGTGCTTATATAGCGCCATCAATGTACGCAGCGCTTTACATATATATTGTACATTCACATCAGTCCCTAACCCTCAAGGTGTGTACAATCTAAGGCCCCTAACTCACATTCATACATACACATACTAGGGACAATTTAGACAGGAGCCAATTCACCTACCAGCATCTCTTTGGAGTGTGGGAGGAAACCGGAGTACCTGGAGAAAACCCACTCAGGCACAGGGAGAACATGCAAACTCCAGGCAGGTGGTGCTGTGGTTGGGATACAAATCAACAACCCGAGTACTGCCAGGCGGAAGTACTAACCATTTAGGCACTGTGCTGCCTGTTGATGAGGATGTTGATGAGGATGTTGATGAGGAGGGGGGAAGTAGGAACCAAGGAGGGTAAAATATAAACAGATTAAAGTTCTACTTTAACCCAGAATGGTCTTGAAGCTAGTAAGAGAATTGATTTTAAAAATTCCTTATGCAAAGGCTGCAAAGCATTTCCCCTGCAGTCACTGTGCAGAGCACTGCTAACACCCCCTCCCCGTAAAGGTCAGCTTCTATAGAAAGCTCCCATCTGTGACCTCTGGGTTTATCCTGAGTCTTGTCCTCCTGAACAGTGGATGCAGAGCAGGGGCGGACTGACCATTTGGAAACTCGGGCACTGCCCGAGGGCCCGGGGTCCGTAAGGGGCCCCATGAGATGCCCCTGGTACCTTTTTCATAGGCTTTTTTGAGTTTCGGAAGGACACAGGGGCCCCATGATCCCCTATTGCCCGGGGGCCCCATGAGTTGTCAGTCCGCCCCTGATGCAGAGACATGGTCCCCGGCAGGGAATGCGTTAAACAGCTGCATACATTAGCGCAGGGGCGCACGCTTGCTGCAGGGTTCACTGCTGCGCTGCTAATGATCCTGTTAATACCCCGGGCCCCGCTGGCCGTTCCAGGTCAGGAGTGAGGTCAGCGTCGGGGCAGTGCAAGGAAAGAACTAACATTTACAGAAACACAAGCTGTGTGTGCGGTGGGTAAGAGTCCCCGAAGACATCGCGTTCGCTTTTACTTTCTGAGCGAATGATTTGTCATCTTTACCTAGCGACTCTGACAGGACGCTCGTTAGCCGGAGATTTTCCCATTACATCAATATGGGAAGGCGGCTTTGTAGCAAGAAAAACGAATCATTATTATTAGCGATGTGATTTCAACTAAATTGATTTTGCCGCAAAATTACAGCATAAGGAAATTTTTAATAAAACCATCACCTGTGCCTTTCCAAAGTATTTGTAGGGTTTTTATCTTCATTTTGTGCATTTTATCCTAGATTGAAAGAAAAAAAATAAGTGACAGCGCCCAAAAAATGTCTGTTTTTGAAGGTGAAAGTATACAATTATCCTGCCTAAAGGAGCTTCCTTGGCCTTCAGCAGCCCTTTAAGGGTCTTTGAGCCATCAAATCCAAAAAAAAATGTACAAATAGAAGGAGCTCTAGACCAAAAGAGAAAAGAGTCCAAATTAATTTATTAGTTTGTACTAAAAACCATCCAACGCGTTTCAGGGGTCAGAATATGGGGGACTAGTGTTGCTGGAAGGCATCAATTTTGTGCGTCTGTCTTTTGCTGCTGGGGGTCTATTGTTGCTGGGGGGTTCAATTGTTGCTAGGAGGGACCTACTGTTGAGTTAAGGGCAGGGGCGGACTGACAACTCATGGGGCCCCCGGGCAATAAGGGATCATGGGGCCCCTGTGTCCTTGCCCAAACTCAAAAAAGCCTATGAAAAAGGTGCCAGGGGCATCTTATGGGGCCCCCTATTGACCCCGGGCCCTTGGGCAGTGCCCGAGTTTCCAAATGGTCAGGCAGCCCCTGGTTAAGGGTCTATTGTTGCTGGCTGCTGGAAAGTCTATTGATGCTGGCTACTGGGAAATCAGTTGTTGCTGCCAGGGGTCCATTGTTGCTGGGGGTAGAATCTATTGTTGCTGGGGAGGGTCTGTTGTTACTGGCAGCTGAAGAGTCTATTGTTGCTAGCTGCTGAGAAATCTGTTGTTGCTGCCGGGGTCCCTTGTTGCTGGGTGTAGAATCTGTTGTTGCTTGGGGAATCTATTGTTGCTGGGGAGGGTCTATTGCTGCTGGCTGCAGGGATCTATTTTACTGCTTTTCTTGTTATCATTAACAAATTCCATACAAATTACTTAGCACCACAAAATGATACTTGGCTCTGTATTCTGTAAAAGTGGTGGTACTGGGAGCAGGGGCGGACTGACCATTTGGAAACTCGGGCACTGCCCGAGGGCCTGAGGTCAGTAGGGTGCCCCATGAGATGCCCCTGGTACCTTTTTCATAGGTCTTTTTGAGTTTGGGCAAGGAGACAGGGGCCCCATAATCCCCTATTGCCCGGGGGCCCCATGAGTTGTCAGTCCGCCCCTGACTGGGAGGAGGGTAGGGGGTGGAACCAAGGGACGTTGCTCAAAGGTGGGTAGGGGGTGGAACCAAGAGACCTTGCTCAGAGGTGGGTAGGGGGTGGAACCAAGGGACCTTGCTCAGAGGTGGGTAGGGGGTGGAACCAAGGGACGTTGCTCAAAGGTGGGTAGGGGGTGAAACCAAGGGACCTTGCTCAGAGGTGGGTAGGGGGTGGAACCAAGGGACCTTGCTCAGAGGTGGGTAGGGGGTGGATCCAAGGGGCGTTGCTCGGAAGTGTGTAGGGGGCGGAGACAAGAATTGACTCAGAAGGGGGGAGTCCCTGCACCTATTCTCTGAGAAAAAAAGCCCTGATTACAAATAGACAAATAGACACACACTCAATTACTTTGTAGCAAGGATACAGAGATGTTATCAATGGCATAGCAGTCAGCTGTGTAATGAGGTCCTATGGTCCAACTTTTCAGGGTACACCCTTTCTCAAGCAGGTGTTTGTTATAAAACTTGCATCACGGAATTGTTGGCTGTTACAATGGTGTCATGTAATGAAGGGGTTGTGTTGACTTTGGGAAAATGAGAATGAGGTTATGACGTCAGGTGAGGTGTGCTCCGTTTACTCCACATAACCAGCTCCATCCATCACATGTCTATGCCGCGCACTGCTGGAGGTGCTCAGGAAATAGTTTTCTTAAACAAATATTCCTCACCTCTGCCCACCACAGGCTTCTAACAGAAAGCCCAAACATTCACATAACATATTCCCCAACCCCGGGTTATACTTTAGATTGTAAGCTCCTGTGAGCGAGGTCTGATAATCCAAGGAAAGCATACTGAACTTGGAGTGTATGAGGGCTTTTCAAGGGCCTGGATGTATTTCACAAAAACTGCTTAATGGAGATCTATGGTCACAGCATACACTTTCATTTTATAACATCAGCATTGTAATAACAACACAAACAATAATGATTACTGACAATCTAATATCTCCTTTCATGCTGAGCTCTGCCTGTCTGCTGGCCAAACGTTCTGGATTCCTTGCATGTTTGGCAACTTCTCCTCCATTTCTAAGGACTACATATCCCATGGCAGTGATTCCTTTACCTAGAATGACCCTGAGATAGGTGGATGTAAACGGACACAAGTCCGTTTACATCCACCTGTCCATAGAGCTCTATGAACCTTCCAATCAGGTCCACCTGAAAAACTGATCAGGCAAACCTGATCGGAACATCTGTGTGAAAGGGGCCTTCCTCTTCATTGTAATACTTCACATGTGTGCACATGATGTACCTTATTGCATTCCACACGGGCACTGCATAATGTTTTCACCCAATGCCAACCACACAGGCACTGCAGATATTTATATCTGCAAATCGGGAATTGGTAAAATGGACCTTGTGACGGACTCCAGACACTCCAACTGGGTATCTCCTCCAAAAAACTGCTTCCCAAGCTCTGGAACTCGAGGCAAGGGACTATACCCCAAAGAACTAGACAACACGAGTTTTTGGAGTAAACAAGAAGAACTCCTTTATTAGAGAAACACATTGAATGTATACAGAAAACCATCAGATAAGAGCTAATCACATTATCACAGACAGTGCCCACCACAGGCAGTCCGGAGCCCACATATGAATACATTATACATAGGAAGCCATATGTTACTGTAGCATTACCCTCAGGAGGGCCGCTGTGCTTCTTTGTACCCCTAATCTCTGCACAGCCAGGCAACATGCATTTTCCACACTTGCATTCACAGTCAGTGAACAGTCCATGATCTTGGTTTTTGTGGTTTTTATTATTTTATTAGGGGAATATAACTTGGATAAGGTAATAGGATAATAGATATTATGGGATGCCCAATTTAATTGAATCAAAGCACGGGGACAACTTCTTTCCTATTTACAGAAACAAATCCTGGATTGTTCTCCTTGAAAGCCATCAGTCTTTGCATCAGTAGCAAGAGCCCCTTACGGATGAGGAACTTGTAGCCCTTCTGAAATTAACTTAGCTTCTTGTAAACTACATGCAGAGATGCTTCCTCTCCCCCGTAGAACTGCTCCCAGCCCCACAGCCTGCAGACGCTACCAGCCTTTCTGGCTGCTCTGAAGATCTCCCAGAACAAGGATAAAGAATTAAGCACAGCGCTGTCCTTTGAAAGCTTGCTCCATGTGGCAGTCTTTCCCTTGTGAATCCCTGGGTGTGCTGATGTACTCACTCTGTCCTCCTTGCTCCCACTGCTCCTAGGCCTTAATCATGTTCTTGCAGTACTACTGAATGGATCCTCCTGATACAGCCTGAGCTCAGCATGAAGCTAGCCCCCAGCCCCCCACCCCCCGACCTAGGGGATCACTCCGATCCCTGTCCCATCGACAGTCTCCTCAGCACTCCATCTTTCACCTGACTCCATTGCCTGCCTGACTCTCCCCTATTTATGGGCTGGTCCACCACTCTACCAGGGCCTCCAAACCTGGGATTGGTTAGACTCCCACAAATATGCAGATTAGGTCTCCACCTCTTCTGCCTACTGGCTTTTGGAAAGTTCCCATGGTTCTCCAGAACCAGGTGGAGGCGATAAAGTTCCAACCTGTTAAGTCCTCCAGCTTGACCTACAGTAACCTGACCTTAATCACAGACTCACACAGTTGCCTTGAGTCACGCACAATAGATTTGCCTACACTATTCTAGTACCACACTAGGGAGTGCTACATTACAATTATAGTTTTCTTGGGGTAATCCTGAGGGGGCAACGGCAATCCTGAGAAATAATTTGATAGCCCTGGACCCCCAGATGATATGATCCAAAAAGCACAATGTTCCGTGGACAGGGCCAGAGTGACAGCTGGTTAAAGGTACCCAGGTGCTGTTCGTAGAGTAACTGGACAACAGTTCCATGGCCGTGGTTACCAAATGCCGTAATGCCAAAATTCCGAGGTTCCCAAGCAAGCTCCCTCTCAGTAACCACCCCTGCCCATGTCCCACCAACATTGACAGCTGTCAGTTTCCTACATTTCTTTAGCATTTACCAGAATTATTTTATACAGAGTCATTTTTTTTGAAGAATAAACTCTTTTTACTCAGTTACCTGTTTTTCCTTCCAGTCCAATCACTCCATTCGGAGTGATTTGGGAATAGAATCAGAATAGCCTCTCTGTCTCTCTCGTGTCGTATATCTCAATCACAACCTGCTTGTTGTATTATTTTCCCGGATTATCAAAAATTTTTCATTATGAATTTTGGAGCACACTGCACCGCCCACCTAATACCTCTCTCCCCCCCCCCCCCCCCAGCGCCCTCACCCCCTGCAAATTCCATCCAATTAAAGAAGGACATTTATTTTGCTACTGCGTACAGCATGCTACATTGTTTCTTTCACCCCACAATTATTTTCATATTAAAGTGGAGAAAAAAAAGACAGCTAGATATCGAATCCACCGCTTTTTAACATTCTTTGAAACAAAAAGAATGGTGCTCATTTTGATTGCATAGTGAAACATTGGCCATGGCGATGTTGTGTCGAGGGTTATTGAATCTACTTTATTTGTCCAGACACGGCCACACACGAGAAAATCTGCAACAGCCACTTTTTTACCAAAAGACAAACAATGACAACTTCTTTCTGCTGTTTTTTAAAGAGGAACTTTGGTCTGGAAAAAAAAAATTAAAAGTCAGAAGCTACAAATACTGTATCTGTTGACTGGTTAATAAACACACATTAACCCCCCATTAGTTTGTGTCTCTGCCCCTCCCACAATGGGGAGATTTCTCTGTAGTAGTTTGCGTCACTGCCCCTCCCACAATGGGGAGATTTCTCTGTAGTAGTTTGTGTCTCTGCCCCTCCCACAATGGGGAGATTTCTCTGTAGTAGTTTGTGTCTCTGCCCCTCCCACAATGGGGAGATTTCTCTGTAGTAGTTTGTGTCTCTGCCCCTCCCACAATGGGGAGATTTTTCTGCAGTAGTTGGTATCTCTGCCCCTCCCACAATGGGGAGATTTCCCTTCAGTAGTTTGTGTCTCTGCCCCTCCCACAATGGTGAGATTTCCTGCAGTAGTTTGTGTCTCTGCCCCTCCCACAATAGGGAGATTTTCCACAGTAGTTTGTGTCTCTGCCCCTCCCATAATAGGAGATTCCCTGCAGTAGTTTGTGTCTCTGCCCCTCCCATAATAGGGAGAATTTTCTGCAGTAGTTGGTATCTCTGCCCCTCCCACAATGGGGAGATTTTTCTGCAGTAGTTTGTGTCTCTGCCCCTCCCACAGTGGGGAGATTTCCCTTCAGTAGTTTGTGTCTCTGCCCCTCCCACAATGGTGAGATTTCCTGCAGTAGTTTGTGTCTCTGCCCCTCCCACAATAGGGAGATTTTCCACAGTAGTTTGTGTCTCTGCCCCTCCCATAATAGGAGATTCCCTGCAGTAGTTTGTGTCTCTGCCCCTCCCATAATAGGGAGAATTTTCTGCAGTAGTTGGTATCTCTGCCCCTCCCACAATGGGGAGATTTTTCTGCAGTAGTTTGTGTCTCTGCCCCTCCCACAATGGGGAGATTCCCAGCAGTAGTTTGTATTTCTGGCCCTCTCATAATGGGGAGATTTCCCTTCAGTAGTTTGTGTCTCTGCCCCTCCCACAATGGTGAGATTTCCTGCAGTAGTTTGTGTCTCTGCCCCTCCCACAATGGTGAGATTTCCCCCAGTAGTTTGTGTCTCTGCCCCTCCCACAATAGAGAGATTTTCCACAGTAGTTTGTGTCTCTGCCCCTCCCACAATGGGAAGATTCCCTGCAGTAGTTTGTGTCTCTGCCCCTCCCACAATGTGGAGATCTCCCTACAGTAGTTTATATCTCTGCCCCTCCCACAATGGGGAGATTTCCTGCAGTAGTTTGTATTTCTGGCCTTCCCACAATGGGGAGATTCCCCACAGTAGTTTGTTTCTCTGCCCCTCCCACAATGGGGAGATTCCCCGCAGTAGTTTGTGTCTCTGCCCCTCCCACAATGGGGAGATTTCCTGCCGTACTTTTTGCCTCCATATCATTCACTCAGGAAGGACACACATTTTTGACTTAATGCCAGCAGCAGAACTGGAATTCTGGTGATGAGAACTCATAGAAAATGTCAGAATGTGATTATTCTCCCCAACAACCATCCAATGATGAGATACCAGCATTGGGTGGAGTTATCCTTTAAGGGTGGAGTTTTCCTCCAACAACATGAGGTCTCCAGGCTCTCATAGACACTCAGGCATTAGCTTCCCAGCAAGGAATCTGCTTTCCATCAGTTGTGTTGTAATGCGCCTAGCGGCAGATCCGACCTCCCATGATCCCCCGGGGCCTGTTTAGCCAGGGTGCTGTTGTTGTGCAATCTGTTTGCTGTTGCCCATGTAAGGCAGATTGCGCTCGGCTCTCGGAGTTGGATTCAATTTGTCGTCGGGAAAACCTTTTTAATAAATTCCACCGCTGACAACGGTGTCTGTACAATATGCCAGAGGGTTAGCACATAACGCCTACTGCTTAATTCGTACTTGGCCCCGCGCTCCAGCGCTGCCGAAATTCTTGGCTGCGTTCCCGGGGCTGCTGCTTAGTTTGGAAAGATCAAGCCGTTTGGCAGCAGACGTTTCGAGGCTCGTCCAGAAAACCGTTCTTCCAGAGGTATTGTTCTGCTCGGTGTGTACAAGCCGCCCGCAATGTACAAAAGGTGCGGCTTTCTGTCCGTGCCGAAAGAAGACGCCCCCCCATTGGTGAACCTATAGAATTCCAGCTATACTGGAAGCTACTGGAGCTATGTGAGCTGATTGGAAATCACTGTTAATGTTTTATACACCTTTTATATTCATTTATTAATAGAATTAAAGGTTTGTATATTTTATATATATATATATATATATTTTTTTTTTTATATATATATAATATTACTATAATATTTATTTACATTTTTTTTTATACACTATATTGCCAAAAGTATCGTCCCCGCCCTCCCAATCATGTGATTCAGGTGTTCCAATCCCCTCCATGGCCACAGGTGTATACAATCATCACCTAGGCATGCAGACTGCTTCTACAAACATTGGTGAAAGAATGGGTCGCTCTCAGGAGCTCAGTGACTCCAAGTGTGGTCCCGTGATAGGTTGTCACCTGTGCAATAAGTCCATCCATGACATTTCCTGGCTACTAAATATTCCACGCTCAACTGTTAGTGGGATTATAACAAAGGGGAAGCAACTGGGAACAACAGCAACTCAGCCACCAAGTGGTAGGCCCCGTCACATGACAGAGCGGGGTCAGCGCATGCTGAAGCGCACAATGAGCAGAAGTCGCCAACTGTCTGCAGAGTCAATAGCTAAAGACCTCCAAACTTGGTGTGGCCTTCAGATGAGCCCAACAACAGTGCATAGAGAGCTTCATGGAATGGGTTTCCATGGCCGAGCAGCTGCATCCAAGTCTTCCATCACCAAGTGCAATGCAAAGCGTCGGATGCCATGGTGTAAAGCATGCCGCCACTGGACTCTAGAGCAGTGGAGATGTGTTCTCTGGAGTGACCAATCAGGCTTCTCTGTCTAGCAATCCGATGGATGTGTCTGCGTTTGGCGGTTGCCAGGAGAACGGTACTTGCCTGACTACATTGTGCCAAGTGTAAAGTTTGGTGGAGGGGGGATTATGGTCTGGGGTTGTTTTCAGGGGTTGGGCTTGGCCCCCTAGTTCCAGTGAAGGGAACTCTTAAGGCATCAGCATACCAAGACATTTTGGACAATTTCATGCTCCCAACTTTGTGGGAAGAGTTTGGGGATGGCCCCTTCCTGTTCCAACATGACTGCACACCAGTGCACAAAGCAAGGTCCATAAAGACATGGAGGAGCCAGTTTGGGGTGGAGGAACTTGACTGTCCTGCACAGAGTCCAGACCTCAACCCCATAGAACACCTTTGGGATGAAATAGAGCGGAGACTGCGAGCCAGGCCTCCTCCCCCGACATCAGATCCTGACCTCACAAATGTGCTTCTGGAAGAATGGTCCAACCTTCCCATAGACACCCTCCTAAACCTTGTGGACGGCCTTCCCAGAAGAGTTGAAGCTGTTATAGCTGCAAAAGGTGGGACAACAGTTTACTATGCTAGAGTTATAAATAAACACAGTGAGTGATTGGAACCGATCACTCATTGTGTTCATGATCCTAAAGGATCCTATTGTGTGTTTGCAGTTCCCGGTGGGAGGGAGAGGAGGGAACCCAGGAGCACTGGGGGCACACACAGAGGTGCCTGGGCAACATGGAGAAATGTATGGTGCTTAGGAAGGTGATGGGTGCAATGAAGGGGCAATTACTGGAGCTGATCCCCTGTATGGTGCTCTCTACAGCAGGTGAACACCAGCGGGAGGGAGAGGAGAAGAAGCCAGACTGCAGTTGCTTCAGAGAGAGCCATACAAGGGATCAGTTCCAGTAATTGCACTCCCACCATGCCGATCACCCTCCCCATGAACATCCAATTTACTCAGCTGCCTGGGCCCCCCCCTGTTGCCCTGGGCCCCATACGGGACAACTAGTGGTATCCCCTTATCCACGGCCCTGCTTGGAACCATTATCTCCTAAGTTATCTCCCTTCACTGGCTTCCACTAACCCAACGTATAAAATTCAAAATACTAGCCACAGCTTACAAAGTCATCCACAACACTGCCCCTAGCTACATCACCAACCTCATCCACAGATACCGCCCAAATCGCCCACTCCGCTCCTCCCATGATATCTTCCTCTCTAGTTCCGTCATCACCTCCTCCTACACTCACCTCCAGGGCTTCTACAGAGCCTCTCCCATCCTCTGGAACTCCCTACCCCAGTATGTCCGGTCAGCCCCCACCTTGTCTGCCTTTAGGTGATCTTTGAAAACTCACTTCTTCAGGGAAGCCTACCCCACCTCCACCTAAGAACTGTACTTGAATCACCTCCACCAAATCATCCCCCACAGTTATCACCTTTTGTACCACCTCCCCCTTCCTTTAGATTGTAAGCTCCACGAGCCGGAACCTCCTTCTGTACTGAAATGATTTTGTAATGTCTCCCTTATATTGTAAAGCGCTGCGCAAACTGTTGGCGCGATATAAATCCTGTATAATAATAATAATATATAAATCCTGTATAATAATAATAATAATAATAATAATATATAAATCCTGTATAATAATAATAATAATAATAATAATAATAATAATATATAAAACCTGTATTATAATAATAATATATAAATCCTGTATAAAAATAATAATATATAAATCCTGTATAATAATAATATATAAATCCTGTATTATAATAATAATATATAAATCCTGTATAATGTATAATAATAATAAGTTGATGAAAAATCCCAAATTTTACAGCTGTGATCGGGGAAAATCTTCCAGTGGGGACGCCTGTTCTGGTGACCGGGGGTAAGCTTTGTTCCAAACTGGGTTCAGGTTCAAATTCAGAAGGCAGCTGTCATTCTTGGTCCATTGAGCTGTGGTCAGGACAGGGGCGGACTGACCATTTGGGAACTCGGGCACTGCCCGAGGGCCTGGGGTCAGTAAGGGGCCCCATGTGATGCCCCTGATACCTTTTTCAAAGTCTTTTTTGGGTGTGGTTTGAGTTTGGGCGAGGACACAGGGGCCCCATGATCCCCTATTTCCCAGGGGCCCCATGAGTTGTCAGTCCACCCCTGGGTCGGGAGACTTCCCACAATGCAGCAGATGAACCAAGGCATGGGGATGCTCGTCGCATCATTGACCTCATTTGGCCACATATGTGGTGCATTGTGGTGCCCCAACATTTAATTACCGTGTGCCAATGGACCTTCGTTTCTGTGCGCCACATCCAACATACCATGCATTGTCTTCTAAAATCTCTGGAGGTGTGTTTTTTTTTCTGTACGTTGCCTTTTGTTGGCAGTCCTTTAAAAGTAAATAGGCCATAACACGCCTGAATGCACAAAACGCTGCCCTTTAACACGCATGCCATGACGCACCACAATGGAGAATGCGGGTATAAGGAGGAATTGATGCGTCTGTCCTGGAATTGAGGTCTATCCCGGTCTAACCTCAGATGGGGAGGTAATTATGTCTGGAGGACAGAAGTGAAGGACTGTTCATGGAGGTCTGCAGGCAGAGACGCGCCTGGTGTTAAAATGATGATCGCCCGGCTGCTTTATTAATCCTGTGAAGTATCATCCCTACAAGACGCCGACGAGGCAGGATCCTCATCCCGGGGCCACCCAGGCTCCGAACGCAAAGATCAACCCAAACATGAGCAGCCTATGGCGTGAATTACTTCAGCAGCCGCTCCTGACTCTGTTTACACTGCACGTCGTGTGTCCGTGGGCGCTCGCAGACCGCCGCTTAATGAGGAAATATAACCTGTTTATGTAGAGGATTTAATGCTGATCTGATTTACATGTGGAGAGAGGTGGCCTTCCATACCGTCTTCCTGTCGTTCAACTAAACTTTGATTTTTTCAGGGACTTTTTTTTTTTTTTTTCCAACCAGGAAAGGTAATCCGTAGGGATAATTAAAGTCAGTTTGCTGCAAAACTCTATATGAACTGCTTATGTAAACCTAAGAGAACTACTATTTTTTCCCTTTATTTAGAAAATATATTTTTGCAGTGGTTTCATTTATTTTTCATTTATTATTTTTATTATTATTTTAATTTATTATTTTATTGTATTATTATTTTGTTGTTCAGCCAACAATCAGCTCCAGGAAGATGAAAGAAGGTGTGACGTTCCCTGTGAGGACTGTTACAATTAGAAGACGGCGATGTGAAGCCAAGCTATCTGCAAGAAGCAGGGGCGGACTGACCATTGGAGCGCTCGGGCACTGCCCGAGGGCCTGGGGTCAGTAGGGGGCCCCATGAAATGCCCTTGGTACCTTTTATAGGCTTTTATGGGTGTACTTTGAGTGTGGGCAAGGACACAGGGGCCACATGATCCCCTATTGCCCGGGGGCCCCATGAGTTATCAGTCCGCCCCTGGCAAGAAGCCCCCGCAAAGTCCCACTGTTGGAAAAAAGACGTGTGCTGAAGAGGTTACAATCTGCCAAAGAGCACATTGACTGGCCTAAAGAGAAATGGCGCAACATTTTGTGGACTGATGAAAGTAAGATTGTTCTTTTTGGGTCTAGTGGGCGGAGACAGTTTGTCAGACGACCCCCAAACACTGAATTCAAGGCACAGTACACTGTGAAGACAGTGAAGCATGGCGGTGCAAGCACCATGATATGGGGATGTTTCTCATACTACGGTGTTGGGCCTATTTATCGCATACCAGGGATCATGGATCAGTTTGAATACATCAGAATACTTGAAGAGGTCATGCTGCCTTATGCTGAAGAGGAAATACCCTTGAAATGGGTGTTCCAACAAGACAACGACCCCAAACACACCAGTAAACGTGCAACATCTTGGTTCCAGACCAACAAGATGGACGTTATGGAGTGGCCAGCCCAATCCCCGGATCTTAATCCAATAGAAAACTTGTGGGGTGACATCAAAAATGCAGTTTCTGAGGCAAAACCAAGAAATGGAGAAGAACTGTGGAATGTCGTCCAATCATCCTGGGCTGGAATACCTGATCACAGGGGCCAGAAGTTGGGTGACTCCATGCAACACAGATGTACAGCAGTTCTCAGAAACAGTGCGACTACAACCAAATATTCATGAAGTCATTCAAAGGAAAGCAAAATCTTCAAACATTTCTCAGTTTATATAGTGAATGTTTGAGTTTGTAAAGAAGAATACAAACACTGCTATTTTTATGAACCGTCTAATATTCACTTTTCTTCAATTTTTTTTAGAGGAACAACACAAATTTGATCTATTTTTCTTCATGTTTTGATTTGGAATAGAATGTGTCGTGTTCCCAATGCATTTGTGTGGATGGAAATTAAAGCTATTAGAAGGATTTTCAGCTTTATTCACTTTTTTCAACACACTGCTATTATTTTGAACACAACTGTGTGTGTATATATATATATATATATATATGTATATATACACTGTGTAAAAAATACTTAAATGTTTTTTATATATATGTGTATATATACTTCATTGCCACTCTACATGCAATTCAGTTGAAAGGTTGCATGGGGAACACATGCTTGCAGGGGGGTACATAGGCCATTAAATTTGTCACTATAAGATACAAAAGATTTATTATTTTTCCTAATGGCACAGATATCAGAGTAAGCCCTCGCAGCACCGGGGTCCTGGACACCCAAGGGCTCTATTGTTTGTATGTTCCCATGAGGGTGGCAGTTATCTCCAACAATCCTGAAGGGCCCCTAGGGCTCCAAAGCAGGACAGCCAAGAACTTTGCCGCAGTGTCCTCCGGATGATGTGCGTCCGTGTGACTTCTCTCACCTTCTCCTTTTCTGTTTTTGTTGTGTAGGAATAGATCTCACCTTCCTCTATGTACTGAATGGGATCTTATATAGCTGTAGAAAAAAACCCCTCCAACAGATGATAGAGGAACATGGCTGAAAGGCACAGAGGGAAGCTGTGAAAAAAAAAACCCCAAATCGTGTCACTTCAAGATCGTCTTTTATAGTTGACCTGTCAATGGACACTTTTCATTCATTTAGGGGCAGCATGCTAAGTAACATGTCAGTATTTATTAGCTCCCAATGAGATCCAGCACGCCCCTGACAATGCCTCCACTTGCTTTACTCTCCAGAAAGGCTAAGCCATCCTTGTTCAGACATCATTTGGGGTCACCATCTACTTCCTGAACTGAGATGCCAGCTCACAGTCATGTATATACTGGTGCCCTGCAGTTTTTGGCTGTTGGTGTTCACAAATGTCTGATACAGATCAGCCCCTGCTGCATCCTCTCACCTTGTGACTTGCTACAGAGTTACAATGGGGGGAGTGTCTCATCACTGGGGGGGAGACTGAGAAAATGTTTCCTCTGACCTGCAGCAGACTGATGATATCATCTCAGCCTAGGTAAAGTTACAATGTTGAAGTCTGATCACTAAGGAAGGAGAGGCTGAGAAAATTTTTCCTCCTGCCTGCAGCAGACTGTTGACATAATCTCAGCCCAGGCAAATTTACAATTTTGCAGCCTGATCACTGGGGAAGGGGAGACTGAGAAAATGCTACCTTCTGCCTGCAGCAGACTGATGACATCATCTCAGCCTAGGCAAAGTTAGAATGTTGCAGTCTGATCACTAGGGAAAGGGAGACTGATTAAGTGATTCCTCCTGCCTGCAGCAGACCGATGACATAATCTCAGCCTAGGCAAATTTACAATTTTGCAGCCTGATCACTGGGGAGGGGAGACTGAGAAAATGCTACCTCCTGCCTTCAGCAGCCTGATGACATCATCTCAGCCTAGGCAAAATTAGAATGTTGCAGTCTGATCACTAGGGAAAGGGAGACTGATGAAATGCTTCCACCTGCCTGCAGCAGACTGATGATATCATTGCAGCCTAGGCAAAGTTACAATGTTGCAGTCTGATCGCTGGGGGAGGGGAGACTGAGAAAATGCTTCCTCCTGCCTGCAGCAGACTGATGACATCATCTCAGCCTAGGCAAAGTTAGAATGTTGCAGTCTGATCACTAGGGAAAGGGAGACTGATGAAATGCTTCCTCCTGTCTGCAGCAGATTGATGACATCATAGCAGCCTACACAGATTTACAATGTTGCAGCCTGATCACTGGGGAAGGGGTGACTGAGGAAATGCTTCCTCCTGCCTGCAGCTGACTGATAACATCATCTCAGCCTAGGCAAAGTCCCTGATTGGAGCTCATGGTTGAAATTTTATGACAAAAGGTAGAGCTTTATGAAAAAATGATATTGTTCCTATACACTGTGACAATTCAGGGATTTATTTCTTGTACAGTTACTTTAGGATCTACATTGTTTTTTTTTACTTTTAATCTCAGGCTCTTCTCTAGCAAATTTGGCACTTTGGTTAAGACGGAGGATTAATCTTCCTGGGTTTATTTTCACTGTCCAGACCGCCTTTGACATCTTTATGTAAAATGTTTTGCATCTCGTTAAAAAAAAAATGTCCCAGCGCAGATAGTTTTGGATTTTTCCCAGAGCTGGGATTATCTTGCAGGTGATTTGGGGTCACTTGGCACGAGATCTGGCCGGTTGGTAGAGAGTCGACAGGGAAATCTAATCTCTTCGCCGTCTTATCGTTTCTGATATATCTGATTATGTTTGCGGCTTTTTTCCCCCGAAGCCATTTTCCGGGATGTTTACAATAATATTTGTATTTATTGGGAACAAAGTCCTCTCCGCTATTTTTGTTGTCACTTTGCATATATCAGATTCTGACAGGGAACCGGATACTAGATTGGGATGGCCGTGTTCTGGACCATTATTACAGTAAATCTAATAGAGTGAGTTAAGCAAATGTTGGGGGTGGAAGGCTGCCTTTCTCCTCGGGGGAATCAGAGACGAACGTGCCATGTAACATGGGATGGTGGGAAACAAGCCAGAAGTCCCATATGGAAGAAAAATATATTTGAAATATATTTGAAAAATATTCTTACCAAATATATTGATGTATATTTGAAATGCTACAATTTTGGCC
>NW_028319524.1:447500-499754 GCF_062004578.1 Staurois parvus | reverse complement strand
GGGTTGAGCTCGTTGAAGGTTTTCCTGATCTCTCGTAGTCTTCCAGTGATGTTTTTCCACTCTTGAAGCGCGTGTGCTACTCAAAATACCTCGAATGACTCATTGCAGCATTGCTGTAAACTTGATGTCAAACATCTCTGTGGCTGATTTGCCCAGTTACATACAGAATTTCACATTTGCTCTTTGTTCTATTTTGCTGTCCATGATGAAATAGCAGACATGGTAACACTCATGGCCAGAATAGCACCAGTTGCACAGCTCCTGATGAACACAGGGCGATGTCTTTTGGCACACTGACTTATGAACGCCAGTGCTCCCTGTGACTTTCCTTGCAGCCTTGTTCTGCCATCTGTTGGTGTGTTACAAAACTAGTCTTGAAACTTTTACATACCACCTCGTAAAATCCTTATTAACAATTTGATAACAGTGGTATCATGGATTAATTTGCAGGTTTTTGTCAAGAGATTGCATAGCGGCATAGATCAGTGTGCCAAAAGACACGGTCCTGTGTACATTGGGAGCTGTGCAACTGGTGCTATTCTGACCACGTGTGTTACCACGTCTGCTATTTCATCATGGACAGCAAGTTAGAACAAAGAGCAAACATGAAAATCTGCGTGAAACTGGGCAAATCTTCCACAGAAACCTTTAACACAATTCAGCAAGTTTACATCGATGCCGCAATGAGTCATTCAAGGTGTTTTGAGTGGCACGCGCGTTTCAAGAGCGGAAGAACATCACTGGAAGATAAGGGATCAGGAAGACCCTCAACAAGCTTAACCCCATCTTCCCGAAGAAGACTGGAAGATGACAAGGGAACAGGAAGACCTTCGATGAGCTCAACCCCATCTTCCCAAAGAAGACTGGAAGATGACAAGGGATCAGGAAGACCTTCGACGAGCTCAACCCCATCTTCCCGAAGGAGACTGGAAAATGACAAGGGATCAGGAAGACCTTCGACAAGCTCAACCCCATCTTCCCAAAGGAGACTGGAAAATGACAAGGGATCAGGAAGACCTTCAACGAGCTCAACCCCATCTTCCCGAAGAAGACTGGAAGATGACAAGGGATCAGGAAGACCTTCAACAAGCTCAACCCCATCTTCCTGAAGGAGACTGGAAGATGACAAGGGATCAGGAAGACCTTCGACGAGCTCAACCCCATCTTCCCGAAGAAGACTGGAAGATGACAAGGAATCAGGAAGACCTTCGACGAGCTCAACCCCATCTTCCCGAAGAAGACTGGAAGATGACAAGGGATCAGAAAGACCTTCGATGAGCTCAACCCCATCTTCCCGAAGAAGACTGGAAGATGACAAGGGAACAGGAAGACCTTCAACAAGCTCAACCCCATCTTCCCAAAGAAGACTGGAAGATGACAAGGGATCAGGAAGACCTTCAACGAGCTCAACCCCATCTTCCCGAAGAAGAGTGGAAGATGACAAGGGATCAGGAAGACCTTCGACAAGCTCAACCTCATCTTCCCGAAGAAGACTGGAAGATGACAAGGGATCAGGAAGACCTTCAACGAGCTCAACTCCATCTTTCCGAAGATGAAGATCCAGCTCAAAAGTCGTCGTTTTGCGGAGATTCCAGTGATTTGCCCAGTTTCACGTAGAATGTTACGTATGCCCTTTGTTCTTACTTGCTGACCATGATGAAATAGCAGATGTGGTAAAACACGTGGTCAGAATAGCACCTGTTGCACAGCTTCCGATGTAAACAGGACGATGTCTTTTGGCAAGAGATTGCATGGCGGCTGTTTGCTTTCAGACCCTCTCTATCTGATTGAAATTCCTCACCCCTTTTCTAATCACAGCAGGTAGGGAGGGGGAGGAACCAATCCTCTAACCCGATTAAGTTCTATTTGCATGCAGCTTTGTGCTGCCATCTATTGGTGTGTTACAAAACTAGTCTCCAAACTTTTTGACACCACCTGGTAAAGTCCTTATGAAGAATTTGATAACGATGGTATCATGGCTGAAACTGCAGGTTTTTGTTCAGAGATTGCATGGCGGCTGTTTGCCTTCAGACCCTCTCTGTCTGATTGAAATTCAATACCAACCCCCCCTGCACAGGTGCTCCCTGTGACTGTGTGTGCAGCCTTCTGTTGGCGTGTTACAAAACTAGTCTCCAAACTTTTTGACACCACCTGGTAAAGTCCTTATGAAGGATTTGATAACGATGGTATCATGGACAAAACTGCAGATTTTGGTTCAGAGATTGTATGGCGGCTGTTTGCCTTCAAACCCTCTTTATCTAATTGAAATTCAATACCAACCACGCTCCCCTCCCCCCTGCACAGGTACTCCCTGTGACTGTGCACCTTCTGTTGGCGCCTTACAAGTTTTTGTCGGGAAGATGGAGTTGAGCTCATTGAAGGTCTTCCTGATCTCTAGTGGTCTTCCATTCTTCTAAGGGAAGATGGGGTTAAGCTCATTGAAGGTCTTCCTGATCTAATGTAGTTTTCCAGTCTTCTTCGGGAAGATGTGGTTGAGCTCGTTGAAGGTCTTCCTGATCTCTCGTCGTCTTCAGGAAGATGGGGTTGAGCTCGTTGAAGGTCTTCCTGATCTCTTGTAGTCTTCCAGTCTTCTTTGGGAAGCTGGGGTTGAGCTCGTTGAAGGTCTTCCTGATCTCTCGCCGTCTTCGGGAAGATGGGATTGAGCTGATTGAAGGTCTTCCTGATCTCCCATAGTCTTCCAGTCATCTTCGGGAAGATGGGATTGAGCTGATTGAAGGTCTTCCTGATCTCCCATAGTCTTCCAGTCATCTTCGGGAAGATGGGGTTGAGCTCATTGAAGGTCATCCCGATCTCTCGTGGTCTTCCATTCTTCTTCGGGAAGATGGGGTTGAGCTCATTGAAGGTCTTCCTTATGTAATGTAGTTTTCCAGTCTTCTTCGGGAAGCTGGAGTTGAGCTCATTGAAAGGTCTTCCTGATCTCTCGTCGTCTTCTGGAAGATGGGGTTGAGCTCGTTGAAGGTCTTCCTGATCTCTTGTAGTCTTCCAGTCTTCTTCGGGAAGATGTGGTTGAGCTCGTTGAAGGTCTTCCTGATCTCTCGTCGTCTTCGGGAAGATGGGGTTGAGCTCGTTGAAGGTCTTCCTCATCTCTCATTGTCTTCCAGTCTTCTTCGGGAAGATGGGATTGAGCTCATTGAAGGTCTTCCCGATCTCTTGTAGTCTTCCAATCTTCTTCGGGAAGCTGGGGTTGAGCTCGTTGAAGGTCTTCCTGATCTCTCGTAGTCTTCCAGTGATGTTTTTCCATTCTTGAAGCGCGTGTGCTACTCAAAATACCTCGAATGACTCATTGCAGCATTGCTGTAAACTTGATGTCAAACACCTCTGTGGCTGATTTGCCCAGTTACATACAGAATTTCACGTCTGCTCTTTGTTCTAACTTGCTGTCCATGATGAAATAGCAGACAAAACTGCAGGTTTTTGTCCAGATATTGCATGTGGGCTGTTTGCCTTTAGACCCTCTCTAGCTGATTGAAATTCAATACCAACCACCCCCCCCCCCCCTTGCACAGGTACTCCCTGTGACTGTACGTGCAACCTTCTGTTGGCGCGTTACAAAACTAGAATTGAAACCTTTTGATACCACCTCGTATATTAATAATAACTAAAATAGATATAAAACATCACTTAAAAAATCTTACAAGGTTAAAAAAAATCAAATAAATAGAATTGACCTCAAACCCAAAGCTAAGGACAACATGTGTGCTGGCGGAGAGGACTTTATGGATTCCCTTTAATTGGAGAGAGGAGGATTGCATGAGGCGATGCGGCACGGAGCTGTAGAATTCTATCACGTTATCTCTGCGGAGAGGCCTCCTGTCATTTGCGTTGCCTCGCAGTAAATCCCAGGTGCCTTTTGTCTTCTTTTTTTTTTTTTTTCCTGCGGTTAATTGTTGTGCCGTAACAATTGCATATTGTAACAGGTTTATAGCTTCTGACTGTGGCAATCCAATTATCCCGAATTACTGCCTTGATTGTAGCCCAATTAATGTCAGCTTTACATTGTCAGATGTGAAGGGACAGCTAATATAATTGTGCCATTATTCACCGCGCCTGTCTGATGGGAATGATATAGAGAACCGACGTAATCGGCGCTCTCCGGGTGACAGTAAACAGCAGGTGACATAATATTTAAATTTGCTGGAGAGGTAATAACACAGAGGAGGCCTGGAGAGCCGCCATTGAGACAAGACTGCAGTCAAGAGGGCAGAGGAACCGAAGAGTGACGGCAAAGGAAGTCCATCCTGCAGCTTCTTCTTCCTGCTGCTGCCTGAATCTTCCAAACCGTAACGGTTTTGGGGGCTGATTTTTTTTCTTTTTGTCTGACTTTGTCTTGAGTTACAAATGGATGTTTAACCACAAGCTGTCTGGGGCGATTTTCTACATTTTCACACACCTTAAAATCAGTACTTAGAACCTCCAAACATAATGTATTTTCTGAAGGCTTTTTGGCTAAGATCAAGTGTAGTATCTGTTCTCATCAGTGTCCAGTGGGGGTGCTCCCGGCCATTCTAGCTTTGCGGGGATGGCTGTTGTATAGTACCCTCACTGGTATGATGGGGGTCCGGAAGGCTAGTACCGGAGGGACAGAAACCGGGGAGCGCCAAGATGCGTTCTGGGGCCCTGGGAGTAATTCCTCTGGGAAAGCTGGAAAGACCCAGTACCTCCTGATTTGGACGGATCTACCTTGGTCTGGCCAGGGGCTGAGGAGGCAGAAAGTCCGCAAACTCGGTGCCCCCTGAGTAGACGCTCTCAGGGGTGCCACTAGTAACACCTGGGTGTGGGACCCCACTGTGTGAACATGGCACATGGTCACTGTTTTTACATTCTTTTTGCACAGGGCCCTAAGGACCAGGCCTTTTGGCTAGGCCTCAGGGCCTGGTCTGTGCACAATTTGGCACGGTACCACTTTTTTATTTTTTATTTATTTAATTTATTTCACCTCCCACGTTTGTCACTTTTTCTGTTACTTATGCGTGTGTTTTCACGGATGGAGGGTGTGGGTCCTCGGGCCTACCCTGAAGTCTAGGGGGAGGATGTGTGGCCTTTTGGTTCCTTCCTCCCCTGATCCCTAGGGGGCTTTTCTTCGGGAGAGCCCCCTGACCAAGTACTGGGTGTCTGGCTTCGGCTGGACACAAGGAACGGTGGTCCACCAGGCCTTTTGGCCAGGAGGACCAATTGGGAACCTTGTCCCCGTCAGGAGCTTCGTGCCCCGGGGGATCAGGGTAAGTGGTCCAAGCCCCTTTAGGGGTAGGACACAGCACACCCCTAAGTGCACTTTTTCGTGTGGTGTTTTGCACTTGCACATTTTTTGTGAGCACTTACGGGTTTTTTCGTTATAGTTGCACGTTTGCGGAAAAATCTGTTCTCATCAGTGTCCAGTAGGGGTGCTCCGCCATATTTCTTGCCCTTTGGTGGGGATGGCTGGCTGTATAGTACTAGAAAGGGGGGTGATAAATATTATATCAAATTCATAATTCGGCACTTATATTGATGGCAAAATAAGTTAGGAGTTATAAGCTGAGCTAGCTAACCAGCTGAGAGCTGAGTATTCTATAATAGGGCATAGCTGGTTAGAAGACTCTGGTGTAGAATGTCAAGGGTGCTAGAAGTGAATCAAAATAGAATAAGTATTACATAATATGTACTAATAGTATCTGTATGTATTTAGCTTATGTTTTATAAGTTGGTAATATTGTTACATACGTAGATTTCTGCTTATGCAACATTATTGAGATGTTGTAAAGATACATTCTTCATTTATATTATCATTTAAAATATGAGCAGGCTGATGCAATTTATGTTCACTACATATGTGCCTGTCAATCAAAAGACCATATATGTAGTGTCCCCTCCCTTCAATTAAATTGCTCTGCTAAGCAAACAAACGAAACCAGCGCTCCAATCCTCATGCAGACTAAAAGAAATTCAAAATGCCAGATGAAGAGGTGCTGCCCTTCAAAGATCGGGAAATCTGAACACTGGTGAAAAAAAGCAGACAAGGGCGCACTCTCATTGCGCATTCCCGTGGTACACCATGTATTTATTGAATAGACAAAATGGATATATACTCACAAACCAACGAAGATAAAGGCAGAATATGTGGTCCGCAGTAACAGTCACACAAATGCTGTGCCCTAAATAGGGATAAGCTAATGCGTTTCGGGAGATGAACCCCCTTCGTCAGAGCTCTGAGGAAGGGGGTTCATCTCCCAAAACACGTTAGCTCTTCCCTATTTAGGGCACAGCATTTGTGCGACTGTTATTGCGGACCACATATTCTGCCTTTATCTTCGTTGGTTTGTGAGTATATATCCATTTGTCTATTCAATAAATACGTGGTGTACCACGGGAATGCACGAGGAGAGTGCGCCCTTGTCTGCTTTTTTTCACCAGTACAGATACAGATATCCCCCAAATGTCAGAACAGTACAGATATCCCCCAAATGTCAGAACAGTACAGATATCCCCCAAATGTCAGGACAGTACAGATTTCCCCCAAATGTCAGGACAGTACAGATTTCCCCCAAATGTCAGAACAGGACAGATATCCCCCAAATGTCAGGACAGTACAGATATCCCCCAAATGTCAGGACGGTACAGATATCCCCCAAATGTCAGGACGGTACAGATATCCCCCAAATGTCAGGACAGGACAGATATTCCCCAAATGTCAGGACAGTACAGATATCCCCCAAATGTCAGAACAGTACAGATATCCCCCAAATGTCAGGACAGGACAGATATCCCCCAAATGTCAGGACAGTACAGATATCCCCCAAATGTCAGGACAGTACAGATATCCCCCAAATGTCAGGACAGTACAGATATCCCCCAAATGTCAGGACAGGACAGATATCCCCCAAATGTCAGAACGGTACAGATATCTCCCAAATGTCAGGACAGTACAGATATCCCCCCAAATGACCCCTTTTTGCAGAGTAGACAGTCCGACGTACTTCATAAGAGGCATGGCGAGTTTTTTGAAGTTGTATTTTTTTTGTCATAATTTTTCAGAAAAAGGAAAAAAATAAAAAAAAATGAGTTTCACCATTTTGTTTTTACATACTGTCACCAGTGCAGTACAGCGTCATCATATAACTGGCATGGCGGTGATCAGGGACACTGACTGGTGACAGTATGAAAAAAAAAATATATATATATTTTTTTTATTTTTTTTATAATTTTTTATTTCTTATTAAATTTATTTTATTTTTTTTAAGATTTTTTTTCATATTTCACTATGAACAAAGTAGTACAATGTTACCATAGTAACATTGTACTACTTTGGGGAAGTGATCAGTATTTTTTTTTTTTACACAATTTGCTTATAGCAAAGAATTACTTTGCTATAAGCAAGCATTTACCTGAATGACATCGATTCATTCAGGGGTTTTTTTTGTGCTTAGCTGTGATTTGGCCACAGCTAATCACATGACATGTGCATGTGATCGCTGTGACCATTCACAGCTAGGCACTAGTATACAATGGATGGCATGAATTAAGCCATCCATTGTATACAACTGTCATGTGACCTGCTGTGATTGGTCACAGCAGGTCACATGGTACCGGCAACGGGGGCCGGTACTCAGATCTGTCACGGACACGGCCGGTGACAGATCGCGCCGTTGCAATTTACGCATGTGCGGGAGGACGCCATATTGCGTCCACCCGGAACGCTGATGACATTTACCGGCCGCCATTCGGCCATAGGGCGGGCGGCAAATGGCATAATCGCCTATAGACACTAAAAAAGTACTATATGTGTCACAGAAAATCCAACAGGGGGAGGGGGAATATGGGTAAAGTTGAGGAGTTCACAAAAATACTAAAAAAGGGTTATGAGGTGCCACCAGAGGATTCTGGAAGGGTGCCACCTAAACCATACTGCAGAAACCAAGAGAAAAGGAAACAGGCTGCACATTTAAAAAGCTAACCTCAACGACATTTTTATTCATGAAGCACAAGCACAGTAAAAACATTGCATCAGAAACCTGGTGAACATACCCAGTTGCAAAGGCCCCCCCCACACCCCTGGCATAGGGAACCCTCCCATGACAGACGCTCACCAGTGGTAACTAGGAGTGTCCCCTGGGGGCTGATCACACCTATACCTCCTGGATGGAAAACCCAACTGCCCCCCCCCCCCACACACAACACCAGAAACAAACCAAACCAAAACCAGAAAAAACATAAACTGAAGAGGCTGAGTCCTCGAAAGCGTTAGCCTGTTGGAAGTCCAGGGTTCCATTTTTGGACTTATATGCAGTGTGGATTGGACACCAGTGTGATGTGCCTTTGACCTGTTTGCCTATTGTGAGTACGATACTTTTTATCCTTCCAATAAATATTTTGTACGATAATGCACTAGGCCGGGCGCCCTCTGTTTGTTTTTCTTTGTATCCAGTGACATTGGACTACCCCGGTCCATTGAGGGCAGCAAGGAGAGCATTTTCCAGGACATCTGAGATGTGACCATAACCATAGCTGAGTCCATCCCGATGTGCAGGAGTACAGAGTTTGCTGTGTTTAACACACAAAAACACCCTCTATGATGGCTAGCGGGGTACCCCCATGCTCCTCCCACAATGACCCACCCAGGAACCCACCCAACCACCCCCCTCCCTAGGGGACAGGAAGGAGATGAGGTGAGCCACTGACCTTATATCGCCCCCCTACCCTGGCTGTATGGCTGTACCCCCATACCTTACTGGTATGATGGGGGCTGTGAAGGTTAGTACCAGCTGGAAGAGAAACTGAGCAGCCCACAGGCTGTTGGGGCTCCAGAATAGTTCCTCCCACCCAACCACCCCCCTCCCTAGGGGAGAGGAAGGAGATGAGGTGAGCCACTGACCCTATATATGAGGTGAGCCCCCCTACCCTGGCTGTATAGTATCCTTGCTGGTATGATGGGGGCTCTGAAGGTTAGTACCGACTGGAAGAGAAACTGAGAAGCTCACAGGCTGTTGGGGCTCGGGAATAGTTCCTCCCACCCAACCACCCCGATCCCTAGGGAAGAGGAAGGAGATGAGGTGAGCCACTGACCCTATATTGCCCCCCCTACCTTGGCTGTATAGTGTCCTTGCTGGTATGATGGGGGCTCTGAAGGTTAATACTGGCTGGAAGAGAAACTGAGCAGCCCACAGGCTGTTGGGGCTCCAGAATAGTTCCTCCCACCCAACCACCCCCATCCCTAGGGGAAAGGAAGGAGATGAGGTGAGCCACTGACCCTATATCGCCCCCCTACCCTGGCTGTATAGTATCCTTGCTGGTATGATGGGGGCTCTGAAGGTTAGTACCGACTGGAAGAGAAACTGAGAAGCCCACAGGCTGTTGGGGCTCGGGAATAGTTCCTCCCACCCAACCACCCCCATCTCTAAGGGAGAGCAAGGAGATGAGGTGAGCCACTGACCCTATATCGCCCCCCTACCCTGGCTGTATAGTATTCTTGCTGGTATGATGGGGGCTCTGAAGGTTAATACTGGCTGGAAGAGAAACTGAGGAGCGCACAGGCTGTTGGGGCTCGGGAATAGTTCCTCCCACCCAACCACCCCCATCCCTAGGGGAAAGGAAGGAGATGAGGTGAGCCACTGACCCTATATCGCCCCCCTACCCTGGCTGTATAGTATCCTTGCTGGTATGATGGGGGCTCTGAAGGTTAGTACCATCTGGAAGAGAAACTGAGGAGCCCACAGGCTGTTGGGGTTCAAGTTATAGTTCCTCCTGATCTGAATGGGTCTACCTTGTCTGGCCGGGGTGGCAGAGAGTCCACGGAGCAGTGCCCCTTGGGAGTGGTCGCCCTTGGGGTGCTCTTAGTAAGTCATGGGGATGGGATCCCACATGTGAAAAGTGCACATGGTCACAGTTCCAAACACTTTTTCTGCACTGCGCCTTTTAGGGCCCTCTGGCGAGGGCAGTCTTTTTGCTGCAGGCCTCGAGGCCTAGCCAGTTCACCTTTCACTTATGTGTGTGCTTTTTTCCTCACTGGATGGAGGGTGTGGGTCCTAATGTCTAGGGGGAGGATGTGTGGCCCTTAGGTTCCTTCCTCCTCCAAATGCTTGGGGGGGGGGGGTCTCTCTTCGGTAGAGCTCTTTGACCAAGTGCTTGGTAGTCGGCTTTGGCTGATCACAAGGAAAGGGGTCTGCCAGGCATTTTTGGCCAGTTGGACCATGTCGGAAAACCCTTTGTCCCTGTCAGGAGCCTTGCGTCCCGGGGGATCAGGGTAGAGGTCCTACCCCTTCGGGTGGACTTTTTTGTGTTGGTGTTTTTGCACTTGCACTTCTTTTGTATACTTATTAGGTTTTTGTTTTTGAGCAGCTCCGTGGAAAAAAAAAATTCTGAAAGCAGAGGCCATGGAGAATAAAATGGTGGCTGTTGCAATTTTATATGTCATACAGCGGAACCAGCGATGAACTGCTCTGTTCCTCCTCTCTGCTGCCACTGCACGGGTCCAGTGCTTCCATGTTGTCTCTTCCGGGTGTAGGTGCCACTAGGCCCGCCCCCCCCCCCCCTCCTTACCGAATAGGACTGCACATCATGCATCTCAGGGGGCACCGGGGGGAACAAGGGGAATTCTGGAAGTTGGGAAGATGTGGTCCAGGGAGCCCCACCATCCAGTGCAAATGTGGAGAGGTGCCACCAGTAACAATTAGGCAAAAAAAAAACATATTGCACATCGGGCCAAGCCTTAAATCAGAAAAAAACAGTAAATAAACGAAAAAAGCAAAAAGTAACCCGATATCGGCAGTGTGGAAGGGGGGCGGGATGGAGAGGAGGAGGAGGAGAGTTCACTGGGAGGGCGAAGGTCTGCTGAAGACACTGTTTTTGGTCCACAAATCAGATACGTGACCAATCACAAGCGGTTTGAAGATCTGTTGGTGGGTCCAGAGGACATTGCCTGGAAGACATTCAAGGGTCTCCTGGAGAATTTACTTGGCAACTACAGCGCACCGAACTACATTCCACTGGTGGACAAACTTCGTATGGCATACCCGGCCATGGAGTGCAACATGTCACTGGAGATTCGTTTCTACATTCACACACGGACTTCTCCTCACTCCATATCGGGCGAGTACGTGAATGGCAACCACATTGGTGCCACGCATCTATCGCCACGAATGTCACAGTGACTCCGGGGCCAGAATTCATGGTCCATGCCAAACTGGTCACCTCTACAGGCTTTTACAGTGTTCCCTGGGGGTGTTATTGTGCTAATCCACCTCACTTTGACTGCGCTACACCCGAATGACGGATACAGCCGATCGTCCAGTTCTGGGAGCGCATCATGTGATGTCTGTGATCGCTTTGTCCTTTTGGACACAGTGGATCACATGGCACAGTAAAGGGCCAATCACAGCCTTTTACCACAAGATCAGCTGTGTCCAATCACAGCTGATCACCATATGGGTAAGTGGTGCCAGTCAGTGAAGACTATCAGTGCCGCTAGTCAGTGCTGCCAGTCAGTGCTGCCAGTCAGTGTCGCCAATGCATTTTTTATATATTACAAAATATCTGAAAAATATTTTTAAAACATATTTTTTTTAAATATATTCTTCAATTTTGTTTAGTCAGTACCAACTATCAGTGCTGTCAATCAGTGCCAACAGTCAGTGCTGTCAGTCAGTGCCAACTATCAGTGCTGCCAGTCAGTGCTGTCAGTCAGTGCCGCCAGTCAGTGCTATCCGTCAGTGCCGACTATCAGTGCTGTCAGTAGTGCCTCCAGTCATTGCCGACTATCAATGCCGACTATCAGTGCTGTCAGTAGTGCCTCCAGTCATTGCCGACTATCAATGCCGACTATCAGTGCTGTCAGTCAGTGACGACTATCAGTGCTGTCAGTAGTGCCTCCAGTCATTGCCGACAATCAGTGCTGTCAGTCAGTGTCGCCAGTGCACTTTTTATATATTACAAAATATATGAAAAATATTTTTAAAACACATTTCTTTAAATATATTCTTTAGATTTTTTTTAGTCAGTGCCGACTATCAGTGCTGCCAGTCAGTGCTGACTATTAGTGCCGTCAGTCAGTGCTGTCAGTCAATGCCAACTATCATTGCTGTCAGTCAGTGGCGACTATCAGTGCCGCCAGTCAGTGCCGACAGTGCATTTTTTATATATTACAAAATATATGAAAAATATTTTTAAAACATTTTTTTAAAATATATTCTTCAGATTTTTTTAACATATATTTTGAAATACTACAATTTTGGCCGTATTCAATATATTTTAAATATATATATATATATATATATATATACACTGCATTTTTAAATGCATTTTTTAATATATTTTTTAAAAATATATTCTTCAGATTTTTTTTTTAACATGTAAAAAAGTAATTTCAACATATATTTTTACAAAAATGTAGACTAAATGTATTTTTAAAAATATTTTGTAATAAAAACACATTTCAACATACAGTGTATATACAGTGGGGATCGAAAGTTTGGGCACCCCAGCTAAAAATTTGTATTATGTGCATAAAGAAGCCAAGGAAAAATGGAAAAATCTCCAAAAGGCATCAAATTACAGATTAGACATTCTTATAATATGTCAACAAAAATTAGATTTTATTTCCATCATTTACACTTTCAAAATAACAGAAAACAAAAAAATGGCGTCTGCAAAAGTTTGGGCACCCTGCAGAATTTATAGCATGCCCTGCCCCCTTTGCCAAGCTGAGACCTGCCAGTGTCATGGATTGTTCTCAATCATCGTCTGGGAAGACCAGGGGATGTCAATCTCAAAGGTTTTAAATGCCCAGACTCATCTGACCTTGCCCCAACAATCAGCACCATGGGTTCTTCTAAGCAGTTGTCTAGAAAACTGAAACTGAAAATAGTTGACGCTCACAAAGCTGGAGAAGGCTATAATCTATATAGGCTATAATGATCTGGCAGACACTGGAGTTGTGGTCACTATTCCACTATAAAGAGATACTTGTACAAATATGGGCTTCATGGAAGAGTCATCAGAAGAAAACCTCTTCTACGTCCTCACCACAAATATCATCGTTTGAACTTTGCAAATGAACATATAGACAAGCCTGATGCATTTTGGAAACAAGTTCTGTGGACCGATGAGGTTAAAATTTAACTTTTTGGCTGGAATGAGCAAAGGTACGTTTGGAGAAGAAGGGGCACAGAATTGAATGAAAAGAACCTCTGTCCAACTGTGAAGCATGGGGTTGGATCAATCATGCTTTGGGGTTGTGTTGCAGCCAGTGGCACAGGGAACATCTCACGAGTAGAAGGAAAAATGGATTCAATAAAATTTCAGCAAATTTTGGATGGTAACTTGATGCTATCTGTGAAAAAGCTGAAGTTAAAGAGAGGATGGCTTCTACAAATGGATAATGATCCTAAACACACCTCGAAATCCACGGGGGATTACATCAAGAGGCGTAAACTGAAGGTTTTGCCATGGCCTTCACAATCTCCTGACCTCAACATCATTGAAAATCTATGGATAGACCCTAAAAGAGCCGTGCGTGACAGACAGCCCAGAAATCTCAAAGAACTGGAAGACTTTTGTAAGGAAGAATGGGCAAAGATACCTCAAACAAGAATTGAAAGACTCTTGGCTGGCTACAAAAAGCGTTTACAAGCCGTGATACTTGCCAAAGGGGGCAGTACAAGATATTAACTCTGCAGGGGGCCCAAACTTTAGCAGACGCCATTTTTTTGTTTTCTGTTATTTTGAAAGTGTAAATGATGGAAATAAAATCTAACTTTTGTTGACATATTATAAGAATGTCTAATCTGTAATTTGATGCCTTTTGGAGATTTTTCCATCTTTCCTTGGCTTCTTTATGCACATTAATACAAATTCTTAGCTGGGGTGCCCAAACTTTCCATCCCCACTGTATATATATATTGAAATATATTTTTAAATTACTTTTTTATATGTTAAAAAAAATCTGAAAAATATATTTTTAAAACGCATTTAACAATACAGCATATATAAATTTTTTTTTATATATTGAATACGCCCAAAATTGTAGCATTTCTGATTCATGTCAATATATTTGGGAAGAATATTTGTAAAATATGTTTTCCTTCCACGTGGGATCTCTCCTTCAAGGGACATTTCGAGTTCCCGATGGAACATGTGAACGATTCCTCCCACGCCATCTCGGCGCCGACAATGGGCGCGTGGCTTTGGCTGTGAACGTGGCGGATTTCTGAGCGCCCGGACGTGAACGGGGCCCCGGCTCCGGACGGATAAGGGGATGCGAAGCGCTTATCGCCTAAAGACGCCTGAGGAGCGGCGATAACAAAGTCGATGATTAGCTGCAGTTACAGGATAAATCGTTTATTCCGCGCTGCCTCTTTCATGAGGGATTCGCCGCTAATCCGAGGAAGTCGGTTGTCGTCCCCGAAAAACTGATAACGCTCTTTCATGGCCGCCATTCACGTCTAAATGGTAATTTTATTTTCCGCTGATGGAGCTTTTTTTTTTTTTGGGGGGGAGCCTGAAAAGCGATTTGTGGCAGGAGAGAGGCAGCGAGCGGCTCGGAGTGTGGATGTATCTGTCCGAGATCGACCCTCTCCACTCCATACATTCGCATTGACGCAGACTGGCCGAGTGCAGCACCACGCCGCTAATGGGAGGGGCTTAGAGGGAATCCGCCGAGTATTTCCGGCAAACTCAGCATTTGGGGGGTTTTATAGAATCTTTAACTGTCATCAGATATATTCCCCATGCAGCATCTTCAGGAACATGTCAGCGTGACCCTCCCCCCCCCTTAGGTATTTATTACCTCTCCCGGAGGTCACATGACCCCCCCTGACAATGCCGCCATCTGATCTCCTCTCCAGAAGTACGGCGCCATCTTTGTTCAGGAATCACCCAAGGTCACCGTCTACTTCCTGGACTGGGATGCCGGCTAAGAGATGACATAGTTGGGTAAATCCTAGAAATGCCTCCTCCTCCTTCTACAAAGTTACAATGTACAGTCTGATCACTGGGGGGAGGGGGGACTGAGGAAATTCCTCCTCCTTCTACAAGGTTATAATGTACAGTCTGATCACTGGGGGAGGGGAGACTGAGGAAATGCCTCCTCCTCCTTCTACAAAGTTACAATGTACAGTCTGATCACTGGGGGAGGGGAGACTGAGGAAATGCCTCCTCCTCCTTCTACAAAGTTACAATGTACAGTCTGATCACTGGGGGAGGGGAGACTGAGGAAATGCCTCCTCCTCCTTCTACAAAGTTACAATGTACAGTCTGATCGCTGGGGAGGAGACTGAGGAAATGTCTCCTCCTCCTTCTACAAAGTTACAATGTACAGTCTGATCACTGGGGGAGGGGAGACTGAGGAAATGCCTCCTCCTCCTTCTACAACGTTACAATGTACAGTCTGATCACTGGGGGAGGGGAGACTGAGGAAATGCCTCCTTCTACAAAGTTACAATGTACAGTCTGATCACTGGGGGAGGGGAGACTGAAGAAATTACTCCTCCTCCTTCTACAATGTTACAATGTACAGTCCGATCACTGGGGGAGGGGAGACTAAGGAAATGACTCCTCCTCCTTCTACAAAGGTACAATGTACAGTCTGATCACTGGGGGAGGGGAGACTGAGGGAATGACTCCTCCTCCTTCTACAAGGTTACAATGTACAGTCTGATCACTGGGGGAGGGGAGACTGAGGAAATGCTTCCTCCTCCTTCTACAAGGTTACAATGTACAGGCTGATCACCGGGGGAGGGGAGACTGAGGAAATGCCTCCTCCTCCTTCTACAAAGGTACAATGTACAGTCTGATCACTGGGGGAGGAGACTGAGGAAATGACTCCTCCTCCTCCTCCTACAAAGTTACAATGTACAGTCTGATCACTGGGGGAGGAGACTGAGGAAATGACTCCTCCTCCTTCTACAAAGTTACAATGTACAGTCTGATCACTGGGGGAGGGGAGACTGAAGAAATGCCTCCTCCTTCTGCAAAGTTACAATGTACATTCTGATCTCTGGGGGAGGGGAGACTGGGGAAATGACTCCTCCTCCTTCTACAAAGTTACAATGTACAGTCTGATCACTGGGGGAGGGGAGACTGAGGAAATAACTCCTCCTCCTTCTACAAAGTTACAATGTACAGTCTGATCACTGGGGGAGGGGAGACTGAATGGGGATCAGTCATATATCAGTCAGTTGGTGTCGCTGAGTGCTGGTCCTCCTCTATCAGTGTCTGAATGGGGAGCACTCCAGTAGGAAGGGTGAAGTATCTCCACTCATGTCCACCAGCCCATCATATCTTTTTAGTACTGCCCCCGTCCTCCGCTCAGTCCTCTGCTCAGTCCTCCACTCAGTCCTCCGCTCAGTCCTCCCCTGGTGTGTGGACCGGGGTCCTGGAGGTGCTCTGTGCATGGGACTCCATCTGTGGCAGTTGATATGGGAAGGTGACTGAGATTCATTTTTATCATGGTGACGCACCACCAAAGGTTGGAGACCAGCCCATCATATCTTCTTAGTACTGCCCCCGTCCTCCGCTCAGTCCTCCCCTGGTGTGTGGACCGGGGTCCTGGAGGTGCTCTGTGCATGGGACTCCATCTGTGGCAGTTGATATGGGAAGGTGACAGATTCATTTTTGCCATGGTGAGGCACCACCAAAGGTTGGAGACCTCTGCATGTCCTTGGATCTGGTCACTGTTCTGGAGCATTTGTGCTGATTTTTCACCAAGTTGAAGAACCTCGTTGGGTCTCAAGCAGCGCTCCCAAGGACTGAAAGCTCCCATCATTACCGTACACGACGTTCAGCCCCCCCGAGATGGCAATGAGGGACCCGTGTTTGGGGTTTTGTAGACCTTCCCTGGTGCTCATCTACAACATCCTTCTGATATTTCTTACCGCGCCTTTAATCCCGAGGAAAGTGTTTGCCTTCGGTCTGTTATGAACATCGATCTCTCTCCTTCCCCTTGATGAAGACGTTCCTCATCCATATATCACCCCGGCCCCCTATAGGTCCTCCTCCTGCTGTAGAGTAATTTTGATGGATGTCTATGATTACCGAGGTGTTAGCGTTTACGATTCGCGGCTAATTATTTCGGGTTAATTAGGAATACGTGTTCGGTGTGTGCGAACATTCCAAGCAGTTGATGGTGTTGGTGAGTTCTGATGCGGTGCAGGAGATGTAGGACTTGTTTATGGAATATCTTCGACTTACAGACACTTGTATGAGCCCCCCCGACTCCTTTCCTCCAACATAGTCTATGATAAGAAATTGAATGAAGCCCCCCGCGGTTCTCCAGCGATTTACTTCAAGACGTCATTTTTCGGATTAGTAAACCAGGAAACATTTTACAGCACAACTCCATGGGGTCGATTTACGAAAGGCACATAGGCTGCTCATTTCGCAAGGGAATTTTCCCCAGAGCTTAGTGAAGGAAGTAATACTCTGCCGAATTCCATCATCATCATCATCCAATCATGTGCGAGCAATCTTTGCAAAGTGAAATTGCACCTCGGGCACTCATGTGAGCTTAAAGAGGTCTTAAAAATAACCCAACAGTGGTCTGATGGGCAGAGGTGCCTAAAGGTAGGTTGGAGTCATCTGGTTTAATCAACATGGAAATGTTCGATGTCCATTAAACTGGAGGACTCTGATCTATCCTTAGACACTTGAAAATGGACACTCTCAATGCCCCGAAGGTCCCAATCCTGAATCCTCTTGTGGGGTTCTCTGGTGAATGGTTGAACAAGGTGAGTTTAAAGAGGTCTAAAAAACCCGCTAGTGGTCCAATCGGCAGAGGCGACCATTTTCAAGTGTCTAAAGGTAGGTTGGAGTCATCTGCTTTTATGAACATGGAAATGTTCGATGTCCATTAAACTGGAGGACTCAGATCTATCCTTATAAACTTGAAAATGGACACTCGCAATGCCTCGAAGGTCCCAATCCTAGATCCTCATGTGGGGTTCTCTGGTGGATGGTTGAACAAGGTGAGTTTAAAGAGGTCTATAAAACCTGCCGGTGGTCTGATCGGCAGAGGCGACCATTTTCAAGTGTCTAAAGGTAGGTTGGAGTCATCTGGTTTAATCAACATGGAAATGTTCGATGTCCATGAAACTGGAGGACTCCAATCTATCCTTATAAACTTGAAAGTGGACACTCTCAATGCCCCGTGGGTCCCAATCCTGGATCCTCTTCTGGGGTTCTCTGGTAGATGGTTAAGGTAGGTGAGTTTAAAGAGGTCTAAAAAACCCGCCAATGGTGCAATCGGCAGAGGCGATCATTGTCAAGTGTCTAAAGATAGGTTGGAGTCATCTGCTTTTATGAACATGGAAATATTTGATTTCTATTATACTAGAGGACTCGGATCTATCCTAAGACACTTGCCACAAGGGTCCCAAATCTGGATCCTCTTGCGGGGTTCTCTGGTGGATGGTTAAGCTAGGTGAGTTTAAAGAGGTCTAAAAAACCAGCCGGTGGTCTGATCTGCAGAGGCGACCATTTTCAAGTGTCTAAAGGTAGGTTAGAGTCATCTGGTTTAATCAACATGGAAATGTTCGATGTCCATTAAACTGGAGGACTCAGATCTATCCTTATAAACTTGAAAATGGACACTCGCAATGCCTCGAAGGTCCCAATCCTAGATCCTCATGTGGGGTTCTCTGGTGGATGGTTGAACAAGGTGAGTTTAAAGAGGTCTAAAAAACCAGCCGGTGGTCTGATCTGCAGAGGCGACCATTTTCAAGTGTCTAAAGGTAGGTTGGAGTCATCTGGTTTAATCAACATGGAAATGTTCAATGTCCATGAAACTGGAGGACTCCAATCTATCCTTACACACATGAAAATGGATAGATTGGAGTCATTCAGTTTAATGGACATCGAACAACATTTTCATGTTGATTAAACCAGATGACTCCAACCTTCCTTTAGACACTTGAAAATGGTCGCCTCTGCAAATCAGACCACCAACAGGTCTTTTAGACCTCTTTAAAGTCACCTAGATCAACCATCCACCTGAGAACCCCCCCCCCCCCCCGCATGAGGATCCATGATTGGACATTGAGAGTGACTCCATTCATCCTGTGTGGAGACAGGGTTTTCTCCACCTGCACACACACGGAAGGTGCTCCTAACCTGCAAGTTATTATTTCCTCTTCCTCCAACCCGATTGAGCCCCGAGGGTCCCAATCCTGGATCCTCTTGTGGGGTTCTTTGGTGGATGGTTAAACTAGGTGAGTTTAAAGAGGTCCAAAAAACCCGTCAGTGGTCCAATCTGCAGAGGCGACCATTTTCAAGTGTCTTAAGATAGGTTGGAGTCATCTGCTTTTATGAACATGGAAATGTTCGATTTCTATTAAACTGGAGGACTCGAATCTATCCTTAGACACTTGAAAATGGACACTCTCAATGCCTTGAAGGTCCCAATCCTGGATCCTCTTGTGGGGTTCTCTGGTGGATGGTTAAGCTAGGTGAGTTTAAAGAGGTCTAAAAAACCTGCCGGTGGTCTGATCTGCAGAGGCGACCATTTTCAAGTGTCTAAAGGTAGATTGGAGTCATCTGGTTTAATCAACATGGAAATGTTCGATGTCCTTGAAACTGCAGGACTCCGATCTATCCTTAGACACATGAAAATGGATAGATCGGAGTCATTCAGTTTAATGGACATCGAACATTTTCATGTTGAATAAACCAGATGACTCCAACCTACCTTTAGACACTTGAAAATGGGCGGCTCTGCCGATCGGACCACCAACGGGTCTTTTAGACCTCTTTAAAGTCACCTAGTTCAACAATCCACCTGAGAACACCGCAAGAGGATCCAGGATTGGGACCCTCGGGGCATTGAGAGCGACTCCATTCATCCTGCTTGGAGACAGGCTTTTCTCCACCTGCACACACAAGGTGCTCCTAACCCGCAAGTTATTATTTCCTCTTCATCCAACCCCATGAGCCCTGAGGGTCCCAATCCTGGATCCTCTTGTGGGGAGGGGTTCTCAGGTGGATGGTTGAACCCATTGGTGGTCCGATCTTCAGTGGCGCCCATTTTCTAGTGTCATTTATGGGCCAGCCTACCCAACTATAAGGGCTCTCCTGCTTCCCTCTTCTCTAATAGAACCCAGATCTCTCCGTAAAGAGGACCTGTCTCTGCCCATGCTATCACAATGGATACTGTTTGTCCCTTGTCATAACAGTAAAGTTAAGCAAAAAAAAAAATGTTTTTTAAAGTTTGAAAGATAAAATACAAAATAAATTTTGAAGCGCCCCGTCCCCTCGTTCTCGCACGCATACACACGTAATTTCCACACGTATATGGCCAGCACAGTGCCTGGCAGCACTAAGGGTTGTTGGTTAAAATCCCAGCCACGGCACCACCTGCATGGAGTCTGCATGTTGTCCCTGTGCCTGCGTGGTTTTCCTCCCACACTTCAAAAGACATGCTGGGAGGTGAAATGACTCCGGTCTAAATTGGCCCTAGTATGTGGATGTAAGAATGGGAGTTAGAGTTAGATCGTACGCTCCTCGGGGGCGGGGACTGATGTGAATGTCCAATATATTTGTAAAGCACTGCAGAAATTGATGGCGCTATATAAGTACCTGAAATAATAGATGCTGGTGTGAGGTATCGCCATGAATGTCACAACAAGAGCGGTCATGCTATCTCCGAACCTCCTGTGCGACTCTAAACTGGTAACCTGTAAAGGCTTTTAAAGCGCCCCCTATGGAGTTTTTTAGGTACCGTAGTTTGACTCCACAGGCGCACACAGTTTTAAAGCCTTGCATGTTTGGTATCTATTTACTCGGCGTAACATCATCTTTTCTATTTGACTGAACAATCGGGTGTTACATTGTGTTTGTGTGCACTAAAATTTATTAAAGTGTATTTTTTTCCTCTTGGGGGGGGGGTGGAGATGTGGTGGTGGAACCCTGCAATGGTCCTCTTGGTGTTCCTGTTGTAGTGCTATATACAGTAGGGATCAGACTGAAGATACAATGTATAGGGATCAGACTGAAGATACAATGTATAGGGATCAGACTGAAGATACAACGTATAGGGATCAGACTGAATATACAACGTATAGGGATCCGACTGGAGATACAACGTATAGGGATCAGACTGGAGATACAACGTATAGGGATCAGACTGAAGATACAACGTATAGGGATCAGACTGAATATACAACGTATAGGGATCAGACTGGAGAAACAACGTATAGGGATCAGACTGAGGATACAATGTATAGGGATCAGACTGAGGATACAATGTATAGGGATCAGACTGAAGATACACCATATAGGGATCAGACTGAGGATACAATGTATAGGGATCAGACTGAGGATACAACGTATAGGGATCAGACTGATAATACAACCTATAGGGATCAGACTGAGGATACAACGTATAGGGATCAGACTGAGGATACAATGTATAGGGATCAGACTGAGGATACAACCTATAGGGATCAGACTGATAATACAACCTATAGGGATCAGACTGAGGATACAACGTATAGGGATCAGACTGAGGATACAATGTACAGTTACAACTGTGACATAAAATGTACAGATTTGAGTAGATAAGATGTGACCTGTAGCAATATGTAATCCTGCATGTAGTTTCAGTCCTTGTCATTGGGGGAAATGTTCAGAGACAGATGGTCACCAATTAACATCTGAAAAGACTTCCAGCTTCCTCTGGATGTGACACCTAAGTGTCAATAAGATTTGTCTATAATCAGACTTTGCCACCTTCCTGAAGTAAAAGAGGAAACGGCTGGAGACAGGTTGTCTCCCTGACATTGGGAGCTCTAAAAGAATATACATACATCAAAGGAGTATGTTTCATCCCTCATAAAAGCTAAAATATTAGTTGCAGAGATGAAAATACTTCTTTCTGATGGGGCACTCTGTGTTACATCAACATATAAAAACCGTATTTGTGGTTTAGGTAGAAGGCCAGGAAAATGCAGGAAATGGTTAGGTGGCACAGTCGAACAATGATTGGTACTGTCGCGATCGGACTGATGCGCTGGTGTCGGAAACCCAATCCCCGACTTGGTGATTCAAGCCGGTCTTGGTCCGATTGACCCTGGGCAGTTTGGCACCCAGAACATCCTGTGGGCGGGCACAGGAACACCCCCCTGGGTCAATTAACTAATGTCCCGCCTACATCCATATCCCCATAAATTGAGTACCCAGACATTGGGACATTGGTAATTCGTATGGAGCTGGTCGATGGACTAACGGATTGCGGACTTTTCTGACTTACTCCAGTCGCAGGGTAAATCTCGGTAAAGTTTTACTGCTGTCTTTTATTCCCTTTTATTTTATAGTGAATAGTCATTTGTGTGTCTTCTTGTATTTTTTTTATTTTCTGTAACTTTTTATACTTTGTACATATTTTATGCTCCGCCCACTTTCGGGAAATTAAATCATAAAATTAATAAATTACTTGTGTATTTAAGCTCGGGCTCATATCTCCGGAGAGATTAGATTGGAGAGATTAGATTGTATTGTATGTTGGCGTCTTTAAACACTCGGACTAAGGATGCAACGTATAGGGATCAGACTGAAGATACAATGTATAGGGATCAGATTGAGGATACAACGTATAGGGATCAGACTGAGGATACAGTGTATAGGGATCAGACTGAGGATGCAGTGTATAGGGATCAGACTGAGGATACAATGTATAGGGATCAGATTGAAAATACAACATATAGGGATCAGACTGAGGATACAACGTATAGGGATCAGACTGAGGATACAACGTATAGGGATCAGACTGAGGATACAACGTATAGGGATCAGACTGAGGATACAACGTATAGGGATCAGACTGAGGATACAACGTATAGGGATCAGACTGAGGATACAACGTATAGGGATCAGACTGAGGATACAACATATAGGGATCAGACTGAGGATACAACGTATAGGGATCAGACTGGTGATACAATGTATAGGGATCAGACTGAGGATACAATGTATAGGGATCAGACTGAGGATACAACGTATAGGGATCAGACTGGTGATACAATGTATAGGGATCAGACTGAGGATACAATGTATAGGGATCAGACTGAGGATACAATGTATAGGGATCAGACTGAGGATACAATGTATAGGGATCAGACTGAGGATACAACGTATAGGGATCAGACTGAGGATACAATGTATAGGGATCAGACTGAAGATACAATGTACAGTTGTGTTGAAAATACTAGCAGTCAGACATCACTAACCGGATCAATCACTGTTTTTGGTGGAAATGATATTTCTACATGGCAAATAATTTCCTAGCAGGTGTAGTAGAGTCATAGAAATCCAACAGACCCAACAGTCATGACATGCATGCTGCTGATTCTGTGTCATTGAATCACTCATTGAAAGGGGCGTGTTCACAATAATAGCCGTGTGGAGTTCTATTAGTGAGGTCATTCATTCTTTGACAAACAGGTGGCAATTATTGCCCTTATTTAAGGAAGGAAGGCAGCAAATGTTGGACATGCTGGTTACAGTGCATTTCTCTCTGAAATTCTGAGGAAAATGGGTCGTTCCAGACATTGTTCAGAAGAACAGCGTACCTTGATTACAAAGTTGATTGGAGGGGAAAACATATAAAGAAGTGCAGAAAATGATCGGCTGCTCAGCTATGATGATTTGCAAATGCTTTAAAATGGCAACCAAAACCTGAAAGACGCGGAAGAAAGAGAAAAACTACCATTGGAATGGATAGAAGAATAGCCAAAATGGGGCGGACTCAGCCAACAATCAGCTCCAGGAAGATGAAAGAAGGTGTGACGTTCCCTGTGAGGACTCAGCCAACAATCAGCTCCAGGAAGATGAAAGAAGGTGTGACGTTCCCTGTGAGGACTGTTACAATTAGAAGACGCCGATGTGAAGCCAAGCTATCTGCAAGAAGTCCCCGCAAAGTCCCACTGTTGGGAAAAAGACGTGTGCTGAAGAGGTTACAATCTGCCAAAGAGCACATTGACCGGACTAAAGAGAAATGACGCAACATTTTGTGGACTGATGGAAGTAAGATTGTTCTTTTTGGGTCTAGTGGGCGGAGACAGTTTGTCAGATGACCCCCAAACACTGAATTCAAGCCACAGTACACTGTGAAGACCGTGAAGCATGGTGGTGCAAGCATCATGATATGGGGATGTTTCTTATACTACGGTGTTGGGCCTATTTATCGCATACCAGGGATCATGGATCAGTTTGAATACATCAGAATACTTGAAGAGGTCATGCTGCCTTATGCTGAAGAGGAAATGCCCTTGAAATGGGTGTTCCAACGAGACAATGACCCCAAGCACACCAGTAAACGTGCAACATCTTGGTTCCAGACCAACAAGATGGACGTTATGGAGTGGCCAGCCCAATCCCCGGATCTTCATCCAATAGAAAACTTGTGGGGTGACATCAAAAATGCAGTTTCTGAGGCAAAACCAAGAAATAGAGAAGAACTGTGGAATGTGGTCCAATCATCCTGGGCTGGAATACCTGATCACAGGGGCCAGAAGTTGGGGGACTCCATGCAACACAGATGTACAGCAGTTCTCAGAAACAGTGCGACTACAACCAAATATTCATGAAGTCATTCAAAGGAAAGCAAAACCTTCAAACATTTCTCAGTTTATATAGTGAATGTTGGAGTTTGTAAAGAAGAATACAAACACGGCCATTTTTTGAACCGTCTAATATTCACTTTTCTTCCATTTTTTAGAGGAACAACACAAATTTGATGTATTTTTCTTCCTGTTGTGATTTGGAATAGAATGTGTCGTGTTCCCAATGCATTTGTGTGGATGGAAATAAAAGGATTAGAAGGATTTGCAGCTTTATTCACTTTTTTCAACACACGGCTATTATTTTGAACACAACTGTATATAGTATATGAACCGATTCTCATGTTTCTCTCCCCTTTTGTCTTCCAGAGACGTGCCAGAAAGGTGAAATGTTGCCTCATCTCCACCGGGCTCTTCGTCCTCCTTGTGGTCATCATTATCATCGTTGCCTCCGTCAGAAATTAGCGGACGACTCCTCGTCATGTGATCTCCTCGTTGGCTTCAGCACCTTCGGCCTTCGACACTTGTAGTCCCCGAGCTTTCCCCCATCTGCACTGTGACTATGATATGACCGACTACTGATAACTGACACCCAGGCTGGTGTATGACAACACAGGAACCTCTAGGGTGGGTCAGAGAGTAAAAGCAAGCATCTGATTGGTCGGTGTTGGATTACCCACAAAATCTTTGTTTCCTTTGTGTTGTATACATCAGCCTCACTGACATATATTGTATCTATGCCTGGAACTTTATCTGTGTTTCTTGTGTGAACCCCATGAAAATAAAGGATAACAAGCAATGGTTATGTACTATCGATGCGTCACTAGAGGTGTAGCAGATTATCACGACCAGCCCAGCTTGAAGCCCAGTTCAGGTCTTTCAACTAAGTACATGCCTGGTACACCAGAACCACTGGTGGGCAAAGTCCTACAGCTGATTTTTAGACAGCAGCCCCAGCTTGAGCAGAAAAACCCTTTGCTCTCCTTGTGGAAGCAATGGTCTCTCTGCAGAGGTCTGACACCTGGTAAGCTAGAGCCACCCAATCAGAAAAATTCATAATGATTGGAGAACTCTGACTCAGCAGGGATGTGTTAGACCTGTGCAGGGAGACCATCTGCTCTCACCTACAGAGCGAATGAGGATGTCACGGTCAGGGGTCAGACTCGGTGACCAGTAGCTATAGCAGTAGAGAGGCTTCCACCAACCAGCTAGATATCACCCTGGTGGATGACAGAGGCTCACCTAAGGTGCGGGGTCTAAACACGAACCAGTATTCACCAGAGCTCCTGATGGTGGGGATGGGTTTTGCTGCGTAGTAGTACCAGATTGTGGTCTACAGCATCGCTCCAACAGGAGGTGAGCCATCCGGGGTCCAGTAGTAGATATAGTAGATTGGGATCGAGCAGAAGTGTAGTCAGTAAACAAGCCGCAGGTCAGTAACAAGTGGTTTCAGGTTGGGATCAAGCAGAAGCATAGTCAAGGAACAAGCCAAAGGTCGGTAACAAGTGGTTGCAGGTTGGGATCAAGCAGAACTGTAGTCAAGGAGCAAGCCAAAGGTCAGTAACAAGCGGTTGCAGGTTGGGATCAAGCAGAAGCATAGTCAAGGAACAAGCCAAAAGTCGGTAACAAGTGGTTGCAGGTTGGGATCAAGCAGAAGCATAGTGAAGGAACAAGCCAAAGGTCGGTAACAAGTGGTTGCAGGTTGGGATCAAGCAGAAGCATAGTGAAGGAACAAGCCAAAGGTCGGTAACAAGTGGTTGCAGGTTGGAATCAAGCAGAAGCATAGTGAAGGAACAAGCCAAAGGTCGGTAACAAGTGGTTGCAGGTTGGGATCAAGCAGAAGCATAGTGAAGGAACAAGCCAAAGGTCGGTAACAAGTGGTTGCAGGTTGGGATCAAGCAGAAGCATAGTGAAGGAACAAGCCAAAGGTCGGTAACAAGTGGTTGCAGGTTGGGATCAAGCAGAAGCATAGTCAAGGAACAAGCCAAAGGTCGGTAACAAGTGGTTGCAGGTTGGGATCAAGCAGAACTGTAGTCAAGGAGCAAGCCAAAGGCCAGTAACAAGCGGTTGCAGGTTGGGATCAAGCAGAAGCATAGTCAAGGAACAAGCCAAAGGTTGGTAACAAGTGGTTGCAGGTTGGGATCAAGCAGAAGTGTATTCAGCAAACAAGCCAAAGGTCAGTAACAAGTGGTTGCAGGTTGGGATCAAGCAGAACTGTAGTCAAGGAACAAGCCAAAGGTCGGTAACAAGTGGTTGCAGGTTGGGATCAAGCAGAAGCGTAGTCAAGGAACAAGCCAAAGATCAGTAACGAGCGGTATCAAAGATACAGACATCAGCAGGAGTAACAAGAGCCAGATACTGGCTTGAGAGAGCATAATCTGGAAATCAGGAAGTGCAAACACATGGTTAAAATAGGAAGTTCATGGGAGGAGAAAAGAGTTCAAGGTTCAAGAGAAGCAGATCACAATGGCAAGGTTGTCTAAGGAATCCCGTAGGGAGCGATCCAGCATCTTTTCCTTTGACCAATGTCCTGTAGGCCTCCGTCTTTTCCTCTGGCCAATGTCCCGTAGGCTTCCATCTTTTCATCTGCCCTAGTGGTCTCCAAACTGCGGCCCTGGGGCCAGATATGGCCCTTTGCTGCTTTTATCTGGCCCTTGGGGCACTATTTCATCCATTGACACCAACAATGGACCATTATTCCCCCCACTGACACCAATGATGGGGAACAATTTCTCTCAAAACACCAACAATGGGCTATTATCTCCCCCACCCAATGCCAATGATGGGGCACAATTCCTTCCAATGACACAAATGATAGGGCACTGTTCTTTCCACTGACACCAAAGATGGGGTACTTTTGCCCACTGAGGTTGGGACCTTTTTGACTCCCAATGGCGACAGTCCGGCCCCCTTAAAGTCTGAAGAACAGTAGACTGGCCTTTAGTTTAGAAAGTTTGGAGACCCCTGCTCTGGACCAATGTGTCATAGGCCTCCATCTTTCCCTCTGACCAATGTCCCGTAGGACTCCATCTTTCCCTCTGACCTATGTCCCGTAGGCCTCCATCTTTCCCTCTGACCAGTGTCCCGTAGGCTTCCATCTTTCCCTCTGACCAATGTCCCGTAGGCCTCCGTGTTTTCCTCTGACCAATGTCCCGTAGGCCTCCGTATTTTCCTCTAACCAATGTCCCGTAGGCCTCCATCTTTCCCTCTGACCAATGTCCCGTAGGCCTCCATCTTTCCCTCTGACCAATGTCCCATAGGTCTCCATCTTTCCTTCTGACCAATGTCCTGTAGGCTTCCATCTTTCCCTCTGACCAATGTCCCGTATGCCTCCATCTTTTCCTCTGACCAATATCCCGTAGGCTTCCATCTTTCCCTCTGACCAATGTCCCGTAGGCCTCCGTGTTTTCCTCTGACCAATGTCCCGTAGGCCTCCGTGTTTTCCTCTGACCAATGTCCTGTAGGCCTCCATCTTTCCCTCTGACCAATGTCCCGTAGGCCTCCATCTTTCCCTCTGACCAATGTCCCGTAGGCTTCCATCTTTCCCTCTGACCAATGTCCTGTAGGCTTCCATCTTTCCCTCTGACCAATGTCCCTTAGGCCTCCATCTTTTCCTCTGACCAATATCTCGTAGGTCTCCATCTTTCCCTCTGACCAATGTCCCGTAGGCCTCCATCTTTCCCTCTGACCAGTGTCCCGTAGACCTCCATCTTTCCCTTCGAGCAATGTCCCGTAGACCTCCATCTTCCCCTCTGACCAATGTCCCGTATGCCTCTATCTTTCCCTCTGACCAATGTCCCGTAGGCCTCCATCTTTCCCTCTGACCAATGTCCCGTAGGTCTCCCATCTTTCCTTCTGACCAATGTCCCGTAGGCTTCCATCTTTCCCTCTGACCAATGTCCCGTAGGCCTCCATCTTTTCCTCTGACCAATATCCCGTAGGCTTCCATCTTTCCCTCTGACCAATATCCCGTAGGTCTCCATCTTTCCCTCTGAGCAATGTCCCGTAGGCCTTCATCTTTCCTTCTGACCAATGTCCCGTAGGCCTCCATCTTTTCCTCTGACCAATATCCCGTAGGCTTCCATCTTTCCCTCTGACCAATATCCCGTAGGTCTCCATCTTTCCCTCTGACCAATGTCCCGTAGGCCTTCATCTTTCCTTCTGACCAATGTCCCGTAGGCCTCCATCTTTCCCTCTGACCAATGTCCCGTAGGCATCCATCTTTCCCTCTGACCAATGTCCCGTAGGCCTCCATCTTTCCCTCTGACCAATGTCCCGTAGGCATCCATCTTTCCCTCTGACCAATGTCCCGTAGGGCTCCATCTTTCCCTCTGACCAATGTCCCGTAGGCATCCATCTTTCCCTCTGACCAATGTCCCGTAGGCCTCCATCTTTCCCTCTGACCAATGTCCCGTAGGCATCCATCTTTCCCTCTGACCAATGTCCCGTAGGCCTCCATCTTTCCCTCTGACCAATGTCCCGTAGGCCTCCGTCTTTCCCTCTGACCAATGTCCCGTAGGCATCCGTCTTTCCCTCTGACCAATGTCCCGTAGGCCTCCATCTTTCCCTCTGACCAATGTCCCGTAGGCCTCCATCTTTCCCTCTGACCAATGTCCCGTAGGCCTCCATCTTTCCCTCTGACCAATGTCCCGTAGGCCTCCATCTTTCCCTCTGACCAATGTCCTGTAGGCCTCCATCTTTCCCTCTGACCAATGTCTCGAATCTTCTATACTGAAGACGTATTCACCGCCCTGCAGCTGTCACACGCTGTGCCTACAAAGGTGCACTTCACAATGCCTTCATCCTTCCTACACAGAACTAAAAATTCCACTTCTCTAGTGCTTAAGGATCCTGAAATAATGATAATTATTTCCCCCCCATTGAATGGAGGATGTGAAGAGGTTAAAGCAGCGTTTTGGCAGTAAATTAGGCGTCGCGGTTCATTGAATGCGTTTAACATAAAATAAATCTATTTGTGTTTGCAGCCGGCAGAATTTGCTTTGTTTACTGAACCTTGATGTATGTTTAGCTGATTAGCTGATCCCAGACTTCCACTGAAGTTATTTGGCGCTGCGGATGTTACACGGGCTCAGAGGCTAATTAAAGAGGGGGGGGGAGAACCGCCGTCCGTCCGTTCTGGGGGCTTGTTATTAAAAACGCCGGAAATTAATGGGAACGTTATAATGAATGAAAACCTCCCGGAACAGTCCGAGGTCAGCGTGAGTACAATGTAGCCACTTTGTCAGTCATAGCGAGCGCTGAGCAATGTGTCTGACCTCATAGGGTGGCGGCCATTTTTGTGGGCTCCCCATGGGCTTCACCAGTCATTAGTGGATATACAGCCTAGAAAACACCTCTTATTTATTAGGATCACTAATGTACAGCATTGTGCAGGAAGCAAAGCCTGCCTATGTAATGAGGAACTACGGCTGCCCCCCACACATAGAACTGTTACAAATGATAGAAGCAAGATCTAGAAAGGCCTCTTACATGCAGGCAGGTGTAGAGATGTACAGAAGATTCGAGACGTTGGTCAGGGAAAGATGGAGGCCTACAGGACATTGGCCAGTGGGGAAGATGGAGGCCTAGGGGACATTGGCCAGAGGGGAAGATGGAGGCCTACGGGACATTGGTCAGAGGGGAAGATGGAGGCCTACGGGACATTGGCCAGAGGGGAAGATGGAGGCCTACGGGACATTGGCCAGAGGGGAAGATGAAGGCCTACGGGACATTGGTCAGAGGGAAAGAATCAATCTGGCAGATAGACCCTGCCCACAAGGTGGCCCGTAGTGCAGCTCAAGTCAAGCATGCATGTGCTTATGTCTGTAAGGGCTGAGGTGTGTATTATGTAGCATCATTTATTCAGAATGACTGAAGGCCGGGGTCATCCTGCGCCACCAACACCTCCTATCACGTTCACGTCTTCCCCTGGCCCTTCACTAGGCAGTGGCAGCAGCACTGGTGCTGAATGATCTCATTCTGAATAACTGAAGGCTGAGGTCATCCTGTGCCACCACCACCACCTACCATGTTCACGTCTTCTCCTGGCCCTTCACTAGGCAGTGGCAGCAGCACTGGTGCTGAATGATCCGCCTACCATGTTCACGTCTTCCCCTGGTCCTTCACTAGGCAGTGGCAGCAGCACTGGTGCTGAATGATCTCATTCTGAATAACTGAAGGCCGAGGTCATCCTGCACCATCGTTGCCCACCATTTTTTATGTTCAAGTCTCCATTGGCCCTAAAAGAGCAATTGACTAGATGGCGGGAGCATCATATAGCAGGAGCAAAATGACGTCATTCTGAATGACTGAAGGCCGGGGTCATCCTGCACTGCCACTGACTACCATTGTTTAGGTTCACATCCCTCCCTTCTCTGAAGAGTCATTAAATAGGAAGTGGCATCAGTGCAGGTGCTGAATTACATAATTCTGAATGACTGAAGGCCGGGGTCATCCATTGTTTAGGTTCACATCCCTACAGACCCGGGAACTTGGCACAGGGATGGTGAGAATCCCTCATAATGGGCACAACGAGTGTACAGACCCGGGAACTTAGCACAGGGAGAGACGCTCATAAAGGGCACATCGGGTGTACAGACCCGGGAACCCCTCATAATGGGCACAGCAGGGGTACAGACCCAGGAACTCAGCACAGGGATGGTGGGAACCCTTCATAATGAGCACAGCGGGCGTACTGACCCGGGAACTCAGCACAAGGGTGGTGGGAACCCTTCATAATGAGCACAGCGGGCGTACTGACCCGGGAACTCAGCACAAGGGTGGTGGGAACCCCTCATAATGGGCACATTGGGTGTACAGACCCGGGAACTCATCACAGGGATGGTGGGAACCCATCATAATGTGCACAGCGGGTGTACAGACCCGGGAACTCAGCACAGGGATGTCGGAAACCCCTCATAATGGGCACAGCGGGCGTACAGACCCAGAAACTCAGCACAGGGATGGTGGAACCGCTCATAATGGGCACAGCGGGTGTACAGACCCGGGAACTCAGCACAGGGATGTCGGGAACCCCTCATAATGGGCACAGCGGGTGTACAGACCCAGAAACTCAGCACAGGGATGGTGGAACCGCTCATAATGGTCACAGCGGGTGTACAGACCCGGGAACTCAGCACAGGGATGGTGGGAACCCCTCATAATGGGCACAGCGGGTGTAAAGACCCGGGACCTCAGCACAGGGATGGCGGGAACCCCTCATAATGGGCACAGCGGGTGTAAAGACCAGGGAATTCAGCACAGAGATGGCGGGAACCCCTCATAATGGGCACAGCTGATGTACAGACCCGGGAACTCTGCACAGGGATGGTGGGAACCCACTCATAATGGGCACAGCTGATGTACAGACCCGGGAACTCGGCACAGAGATCTCATCAATAGACCTGTGAAGTATTTAGACCGAAGAATAGCCAGGAATTGAGGCAGGGAGATCTTGTTGTTAAAGTATGCGAAACAGCAGGAAGCCAGGGGACCGATAACTAAAGGACCACTTTGGGGTGGACTGACCCTTTAAGGGAACCCTCTCCGTTCCTCTCCTCCGGGCCCCCGGCTGTCATTAGAAGAGTTTTTCTAGAAGTTTTGAGTTTTCTTGTTGCCGGCTTGCAGGGTACTTAGAATTCTTCTCTTGTTTGACATCAGAAAATATTATCTCATCCTTAATGCCGGAGTCCTCATTCCAGACTCGTTCTGCAGACGGAAGGGGCATTGTGGGTAATATATAAACCTAATGAACGTTGTTAACAATGTCTGACATTAATAGTTCGCTTCCATGAAATTTTCTTGTCCCTTTCTGTTCTTCAATCAATAGCGATAGAGAAAATTTACTCACTGCCCGGAGTTTACTGTCCTGCCTAATGGCCATAAAACGCGCTCGTCTATTTGTTGGCGAGGATTTGGCCGCGGAGTAAATTGCCTTATGTTTATTTTATATTTTCTAGGCATAAATAATGCATCGTCTTAGTTCCTTAACAACACTCATTTAAGGAAGTGCGCGGGCCGCGGTGTTTTACGGCTTTTATTACGGATCCTGAGTGGAACGCTGCCGAGGGTTGGGGGCTCGTCCGGGACCGATGTGTCTACTTCGCACTGGCCGGTTTTACCAAAAACTCTATATTTTTAGACCTTTGTGGATGTTAGAAATGCTTAATAAAGTTGCCCAGTCTCGCCCAGAGCGCCAATGCCAGGACCAATCAGAAGACAGCTCTCCTGCCTGCCAAGGCTTTACATTGCGTGGTGACACATGGCTGGGCATAGTAGGATCACATTGCTACACACAAGTCTCCTTGGTGCTGTCCGTTCCCCAACTCTTCCCTACCCATCATGCCAGCCGCCAACTTTTATCACCCATTGACCTCAGAGCATCCTGTGTCACTCCATGACACCAGAGCACCCTGCGCCACTAGTGACCCCTGAGCATCCTATGTCACCCCATGAACTCAGAGCATCCTGTATCACCCAGGGACCCCGGAGCATCCTATGCTGACCAGTGACCCTGGAGCATCCTGTAACACCCAAAGAATCCTATGCCACCCAATGAAGCCAGAGCATCCTATGCTGACCAGTGACCCTGGAACATCCTTTAACACCCAAAGAATCCTATGCCACCCAATGAAGCCAGAGCATACTATGCTGCTCAGTGACCCTGGAGCATCCTTTGCCACCCAGTGACCCCAAAGCATCATATGCCAGCCAGTGACCCCAAAGCATCCAACACCATCCAGCAAACGTGGAGCATCCTATTCCATCCAGTGACCCTGGAGCATCCTATGCCACCCAGTGACCCCAAAGCATCCTATGCCACCCAGTGACCTCAAAGCATCCTATGCCAGCCAGTGACCCCAAAGCATCCAATACCACCCAGTAACCCTGGAGCATCCTATTCCATCCAGTGACCCTGGAGCATCTTATGCCACTCAGTGACCCCAAAGCATCCAATACCACACAATGGCCTTGGGGAATCCTGTGCCACCCAGTGACCCCAAAGCATCCTATGCCAGCCAGTGATCCTGGAGCATCCTATGCCACCCAGGGACCACAGATCATCCTGTTCCACCCACTGACTCTGAAACATCCTGTATCACCCACAGAATCCTATGCCACCAATGAACCTGGAGCATCCTGTGCCACACAGTAACCCTGGAGCATCCCATACCACCCAGGGACCCCAGAGCAGCCTGTGCCACCCAGTGACCCAAAAGAATCCTATGCCACCCAGTGACCCTGGAGAATCCTATGCCACCCAATGAACCCAGAGCATTCTATGCCACTCAGTGACTCTGGATCATCCTATGCCACCCAGTGACCCAAAAGCATCCTATGCCCCCCAGTGACCCCAAAGCATCCTATGCCAGCCAGTGATCCTGGAGCATCCTATGCCACCCAGGGACCACAGATCATCTTGTTCCACCCACTGACTCTGAAACATCCTGTATCACCCACAGAATCCTATGCCACCAATGAACCTGGAGCATCCTGTGCCACACAGTAACCCTGGAGCATCCCATACCACCCAGGGACTCCAGAGCAGCCTGTGCCACCCAGTGACCCCAAGGAATCCTATTCCATCCAGTGACCCTGGAGCATCTTATGCCACTCAGTGACCCCAAAGCATCCAATACCACACAATGGCCTTGGGGAATCCTGTGCCACCCAGTGACCCCAAAGCATCCTATGCCAGCCAGTGACTCTGGAGCATCCTGTGCCACCCAGTGACCCAAAAGCATCCTATGCCACCCAGTGACCCCAAAGCATCCTATGCCAATGACCCTGGAACATCCTGTATCTCCCAAAGAATCCTGTGCCACCCATTGACCCCAAAGCATCCTATGCCACCCAGTTACCCTGGAGCATCCTACGCCACCCAGTGACCCCAAAGCATCCCATGCCACCCAGTTACCATGGAGCATCCCATGCCACCCATTGAACCCGGAGCATTTCATGCCACTCAGTGACCCTGGAGCATTCTATGCCACCCAGTGACCCCAAAGCATCCTATGCCACCCAGTGACCCCAAAGCATCATATGCTAGCCAGTGACCCTGGAGCATCCTATGCCACCCAGCGATCCCAGAGCATCCTGTTCCACCCAGTAACCCTGGAACATCCTGTATCACCCAGAGAATCCTATGCCACCCACTGAACCCAGAGCATCCTATGCCACCCAGTGATCCCAGAGCATCCTGTTCCACCCAATGACCCCAGAGCATCATGTGCCACCCAATGACCCCAGAGCATCCTGTGCACCCAGTGACCCCAGAGCATCCTGTGCACCCAGTGACCCCAGAGCATCCTGTTCCACCCAATGACCCCAGAGCATCCTGTTCCACCCAATGACCCCAGAGCATCCTGTGCCACCCATTGACCCCAGAGCATCCTGTGCACCCAGTGACCCCAGAGCATCCTGTACACCCAGTGACCTCAGAGCATTCCATGCCACCAAGGTGACTCTAGTGTGCCCACTGTGTGTCACCATGACACTTTTATTCAGCCTCATGACCCAAGTGCACCCCAGAGCATTCTGAATCGTTCAGTGACTCCACGGTGCCCCTGTGCATCTTTGAGTCATGTACCTGGAACAGCTGGGGCTGGCAGTGTACATGGGCTGCAGACTCAGAAGTAAGTCAATAAAAAACATTTGCACTTGAGGTCAGTCTGAGATTGATTTGCGGTCGGCTGAAGATAAGTCAGAGGCCGGTATAAAACTATGAATCATGGGGCCCTTACGCTGACTACTGTATACACATATAGATTTCTTTTCTTCAGTCCTTGGGCCGAACAAAGAAAAAACAGATTTCTTCTTCCACATTGACAGCACTGATGGATGACCACCCCCAGCAGACCATTGTATAGAATACTTGAACAGTGCCTGCAGTAGATTGGATACAGGCACAGTTTGGCCGACAATTTTCGGATACGCTCCTTTGAATAAATTCAACTTCTGTCAAATGCCTAGTGACGGCAGGGCCATACATTGCTCAAATTTCCACCGATCCAGCAGAAAATTCAAGCAGTGTATGGCCAGCTTTACCAACATTTCAAGGGCCCTTCCAGGCTTATGTTTAGGGTGATAAACTGCATGTAAAGTGAGTCATGGTAAAAAGCTGGACTCTGCAATGAAGACAATTGCCCTGTGGAGGCCGCGGGAGAACAGTGGTAGGTTAGCTTGAGATAGGTTGGAGCTCAGTCTGTTGCGAATGGTAGGTCAGTCTCAGATCAGTGGTAAGTCAGTTTGAGTTAGGTTGAAGCTCAGTGTCACAATCAGGGGTCAGGCTCAAAGACCAGTTGCTATAGCAGTGGAAAGGCTCACCTGAAACCAGCAGGATCGGTACACAGGCTGGTCACCGTGGGATCACCCAAGGTGCGGAGTCTAAGTACCAACCGGTGTTCACCACAGCTCCTGATGGTGGAGATGGATTTTGCTGCGTGTTAGTACCAGGTCGCGGTCCTCAGGATCACCCCACCAGGAGGTAAGCAAGTGGAGGTCCAGTAGCGTATAAACAGGTAAGGATCAAATGGAAGCGTGGTCAATAAACAAGCCAAGGTCGGTAAGGAGCAGTCGCAGGTTGGGATCAGGCAGAAGCGTAGTCGAGAACAAGCCAAGGTCGGTAAGGAGCAGTCGCAGGTTGGGATCAGGCAGAAGCGTAGTCGAGAACAAGCCAAGGTCGGTAAGGAGCAGTCGCAGGTTGGGATCAGGCAGAAGCATGGTCAGTAAACAAGCCAAGGTCGGTAAGGAGCAGTCACAGGTTGGGATCAGGCAGAAGCGTAGTCGAGAACAAGCCAAGGTCGGTAAGGAGCAGTCGCAGGTTGGGATCGGGCAGAAGCGTGGTCGGTAAACAAGCCAAGGTCGGTAATGAGCAGTCTCAGGTTGGGATCAGGCAGAAGCATAGTCGAGAACAAGCCAAGGTCGGTAAGGAGCAGTCACAGGTTGGGATCAGGCAGAAGCGTAGTCGAGAACAAGCCAAGGTCGGTAAGGAGCAGTCACAGGTTGGGATCAGGCAGAAGCGTAGTCGAGAACAAGCCAAGGTCGGTAAGGAGCAGTCGCAGGTTGGGATCAGGCAGAAGCGTAGTCGAGAACAAGCCAAGGTCGGTAAGGAGCAGTCGCAGGTTGGGATCAGGCAGAAGCATAGTCGAGAACAAGCCAAGGTCGGTAAGGAGCAGTCGCAGGTTGGGATCAGGCAGAAGCGTAGTCGAGAACAAGCCAAGGTCGGTAAGGAGCAGTCGCAGGTTCAGATCAGGCAGAAGCGTAGTCGAGAACAAGCCAAGGGTCAATAACGAGTGGTAGTAAAATATGGAAAATAACAGAGATGACAAAGCGCAAGATACTTGCTGGAGAGCACAATAATCTGGCAAACAGGAAGTACAGAGACATGGCTTATATCAGGAAGTTCATGGGAGGAACAAAGGGTTCAAGGTTCATGACAAACGAGGCCAAGGTAGGATTGTCAAGGGAGCTGTCCAGCATTCCAGGTGGCTCAGCAAGAAGAAACATTGCCACTCACTGCAGAAGGCCCAGGTTCAGACCCAGGCTCTGACACTCAGTCTGAGTTTAGTGGTGGGTGAGTTTTTGAAGTAGGTTGGAACTCAGTTTGAGGTAGGTATGAGGTTGGTGATAGGTCAGGTTGAGGTAGGCAAGAGCTCAGTGGTTGGTCAGTTTGAGGAAGGTTGAAGCTCAGTATGAGTTCAGTGATAAGTCAGGTTGAGGTAGGTTGGAAGTCAGTGGTTGGTCAGTTAGAGGTAGGTTGGAGATCAGTGATAGATCAGGTTGAGGTAGGAGGAGGAGCAGGGGGCCACCAATTACAGAATTACAAGTATTTTCCTGGTATAGTAGAGTAACAAACCAATCAGTGTCACTGCCAGCAGACTTTTAGGTCCAAAGGTATCCATCCTGATATCAGTTACATCTAAAATTGCTTTTGTAACCTGCAGGGGCGGACTGACCATTTGGAAACTCTGGCACTGCCCGAGGGCCCTGGGTCAGTAGGGAGCCCCATGAGATGCCCCTGGTACCTTTTTCATGGGCTTTTTTGAGTTTGGGCAAGGACACAGGGGCCCCATGATCCTCTATTGCCCGGGGGCCCCATGAGTTGTCAGTCCGCCCCTGGTAACCTGGGACCAGTAAATGTGTTTCGCTGGACAGGGTCAAAAGATGTGAAGAAAACCCGCATTAAGATCACCGCAACACACGGCCAGATGGACAATTGAAAACATAGCCAGGCTATCCAGGGTAAGGTAAAAGTCGTGGATGATCTTAAATTGGATGAGTCTGTCCCTGGCAGATATTGGTCAAATCAAATTGAGAGGCACAGGCATGGAACAATTGAAGAAAAAAACACCAGCTAGGCAGAGAATATTTATATTGTAGCTTCCTGAATGATAATAGTTTGTTTTTAACGAACAAATCCCCTAAAACGTTGATGCCTGTCGATGCTCGGATAATGGGGAAGACTCGTATTGCTCCACAGAGGCATATTTGGAGACCACCAGTCACATCCAGGAGATGAGAGTATCTTGAACCTATTCCAAGCCGTACCTGTCACCCTCACAGTACAGGCGAGGGAATATGGGGCCCAGCAACCCCTGTAAAGCAGAGATTGTAATGCCTCATATGAGCCTAAAACACGCACCTCCGCTACTACCAAGGCGTTGCTTTATTAACAGTGAGCCAATGGTGAGCATGTGGCTGACCAGTCAAAACATAATGACAAAAATTTGAAAGTGCTAATCCACCCAAGGCCAAGGGCAACCACAGAATTGATGAGCTGAGGCGCGGGGGGGGGAGCATTATTCTATAAGAAGGAGGACATATGCGAGTCTAGATGTTTGAATAGGTTCAGTGGAATCCAAACAGGAGCATTGCGTAGGACATAGAAAAAGATAGAAGTAGTTTCGTCTTTTTAAACTAATCTTACCAATTAGTGACAAGAGTGAGGACTTCCAGATATCATATTTAATTTTAGTTAGGGGAAAAAAGTTAAATTTGACAAAGTCTGCCACTTCATTAGAAATTCTAATACCCAAATGTTTTATTTTGGAAACCCATCGGAGAGGCAGCGAACTGTGTAGTAGGTCAGATTGAGGCTTGAGCTCAGTCTGAGCTCATTTGAGTTCAGTCAGATTGAGGAAGTTTGAAGCTCAGTTTGAGGTCATTGATAGGTCAGGTTAAGGTAGGTTGGAGCTCAGTCGGAGGTCATTGCTAGGTCGGGTTAAGGTAGGTTGGAGCTCAGTCAGAGGTCATTGATAGGTCGGGTTAAGGTAGGTTGGAGCTCAGTCTGAGGACATTGATAGGTCAGTTTGAGGTAGGTTGGAGCTCTATCTAAGGTCATCAATAGATCAAGTTAAGGTAGGCTGGAGCTCAGTCTGAGGTCATTGATAGGTCAGTTTGAGATAGGTTGGAGCTCAGTCTGAGGTCAGTGATAGGTCAGTTTGAGGTAGGTTGGAGCTCAGTCTAAGGTCGTCGATAGATCAAGTTAAGGTAGGTTGGAGCTCAGTCTGAGGTCATTGATAGGTCAGTTCGAGATAGGTTGGAGCTCAGTCTGAGGTCAGTGATAGGTCAGTTTGAGGTAGGTTGGAGCTCAGTCTGAGGTCAGTGATAGATCAGTTTGAGGTAGGTTGGAGCTCAGTCTGAGGTCAGTGATAGATCAGTTTGAGGTAGGTTGGAGCTCAGTCTGAGGTCAGTGATAGGTCAGTTTGAGGTAGGTTGGAGCTCAGTCTGAGGTCAGTGATAGGTCAGTTTGAGGTAGGTTGGAGCTCAGTCGGAGGTCATTGCTAGGTCGGGTTAAGGTAGGTTGGAGCTCAGTCGGAGGTCATTGATAGGTCGGGTTAAGGTAGGTTGGAGCTCAGTCTGAGGACATTGATAGGTCAGTTTGAGGTAGGTTGGAGCTCTATCTAAGGTCATCAATAGATCAAGTTAAGGTAGGTTGGAGCTCAGTCTGAGGTCATTGATAGGTCAGTTCGAGATAGGTTGGAGCTCAGTCTGAGGTCAGTGATAGGTCAGTTTGAGGTAGGTTGGAGCTCAGTCTGAGGTCAGTGATAGGTCAGTTTGAGGTAGGTTGGAGCTCAGTCTGAGGTCAGTGATAGGTCAGTTTGAAGTAGGTTGGAGCTCAGTCTGAGGTCAGTGATAGGTCAGTTTGAGGTAGGTTGGAGCTCAGTCTGAGGTCAGTAATAGGTCTGGTTAAGGTAGATTGGAGTTCAATCTGAGGTCAGTGATAGGTCTGTTTGAGGTAGGTTGGAGCTCAGTCTGAGGTCAGTGATAGGGCAGTTTGAGGTAGGTTGGAGCTCAGTCTAATGTCATCGATAGATCAAGTTCAGGTAGGTTGGATCTCAGTCTGAGGTCATTGATAGGTCAGTTTGAGATAGGTTGGAGCTCAGTCTGAGGTCAGTGATAGGTCAGTTTGAGTTAGGTTGGAGCTCAGTCTGAGGTCAGTGATAGGTCAGTTTGAGGTAGGTTGGAGCTCAATCTGAGGTCAGTGATAGGTCAGTTTGAGGTAGGTTGGCGCTCAGTCTGAGGTCAGTGATAGGTCAGTTTGAGGTAGGTTGGCGCTCAGTCTGAGGTCAGTGATAGGTCAGTTTGAGGTAGGTTGGCGCTCAGTCTGAGGTAAGTGATAGGTTAGTTTGAGGTAGGTTGGCGCTCAGTCTGAGGTCAGTGATAGGTCAGTTTGAGGTAGGTTGGCGCTCAGTCTGAGGTCAGTGATAGGTCAGTTTGAGGTAGGTTGGAGCTCAATCTGAGGCCAGTGATAGGTCAGTTTGAGGTAGGTTGGCGCTCAGTCTGAGGTCAGTGATAGATCTGGTTATGGTAGGTCGGAGCTCAGTCTGAGATTTGTGATAGGTCAGGTCGAGATCATTTCCATAAATACATGAAGGGCCTACCCTGGAGAAAGACAAACTGAGCTTGAGAGCGAGTAGAACTCTGGAGAGTCATGAGAAGAGAGACTCCCCCAGAAACTCAGGTTGTCTCCATTACCGACCTCCGGACTCCATGATTACAATCATCGGATGTCATTTTTAGAGAACAGGATCCCTGCCTTACTCCAATATGAGAAGGAACAGGGAGTGTCTCCCTGTACAGATCTGCAGGTCACTCATATCTACTCCACCACTCCATTTTGCTTTTAATGCAACCTCAGCCACTTTATCCCCACACAACTTCAGCCCTGCTGGGGCCCCTCCCATGCCTGGGCCCTCCGGCAGCATCGTGGGCCACTTTGGCTATAGTTTCACCCTTTTTTCAGCTCACTGGCTCCAGTCTGAGTCCTGTATGAAAGATTAAAGGCAACATGAGGCACGAAAAATCGAATGTTTTACTTCTGTTGTGACCTTATATACAATCTTCGTTTTAAAAATAAACATTTAATACAGGACAAAGAATCCCCAGAGCACTATGGGTTATCTAAGATGAAAAGGACTATTAAGACGGGACTCAAATTGTCATAGAAACAGCACAGCAGTAGCAGCCTTCTTCCTAGCTGGGTTGTCTGAAGCTTCCAACAAAGCCATTTGATAAGGGATGAGGCACTGCAATGGGTCATGGAGTTCTGTGTCTAAACATGGGGGATCTAAGGATGGGGACCCCCGTGGCATTGAGAGTGATCATCTTCATCCTGTTTTCTCCACCTGCGTACTTAGAAGGATGTTTGTTCCCACCCTCCTAGGATGACTGCAGCGTCAACAGATGTAAGTCTTTTTCCCGATCTCTCCATTTTCCTTTTGCTGAACCACTTTTTTCCGATTGTGGAACCAGATTTGAGCCAACTTTCCTTTTTGGAGCAATTATTTACACTATAGGGGCTCTAACTCCTGCCTCTTTTCTTTTCCATGGACACCCTGAGTTGTACCATATGTACCACCGATCAGTCCTTCAGAACCGAACTCCGAGAAATGCAGTTGACCACCACATCCTAGATCAGCAATGGGCAAACTACAGCCCGCGGGCCAAATACGGCCCGGCGGACCTTTTAATCCGGCCCGCGAAGCGTGATACTGTCAGGATGGCTGTCAGGATGTGTGTAGGCGGGGCAGCTTGACGAACGTGAGGGGAGCTAGGCTCCTCTCACAGTCCGCCCTGAAGACCGGAACGGTGCGGGAACACGGCGAGAGGAACGTGCGGAGCAAAGGTAAGTAAATTAATATGGGGGATGAATTACTATAGGGGGGGATGAATACTATATGGGGGATGAATTACTATAGGGGGGATGAATACTATATGGGGGATTAATTACTATGGGGGATTAATTACTATATGGGGGATTAATTACTATATGGGGGATTAATTACTATGGGGGATGAATTACTATATGGGGGATTAATTACTATGGGGGATGAATTACTATGGGGGATGAATTACTATATGGGGGATTAATTACTATGGGGGATGAATTACTATGGGGGATGAATTACTATGGGGGATGAATTACTATATGGGGGATGAATTACTATTGGGGATGAATTACTATATGGGGGATGAATTACTATGGGGGATGAATTACTATGGGGGATGAATTACTATGGGGGATGAATTACTATATGGGGGATGAATTACTATATGGGGGATGAATTACTATGCTTACTATGGGGGAATATTACTATACTTACTATGGATGACACATACACATCATTCATCTACTCTTGGTCCGGCCCCCGGGTCCAATATATGAACCCATTGCGGCCCTCAAGTCAAAAAGTTTGGCCACCCCTGTCCTAGATCCTATGACTTTATTCCAGTAGGGGGTCAGGGAGACAATCAAAAGAGCAGCCAATGTGCTTCAGGGGTCCAAAAACACCCCCTTCATGGGGGCTTGAGATAGAAAACAATGTGTATGGACTAGTAAAAAAGAAGAAGTTGTGAGCGCTATGAAGATTAAAGCAGCCACAGCATCAAAAGGGATACCAATAAACCTTATACAGACATAAAATATAAAAGATGCGGCGCTATATAGCAAATATTAGAGTGAAAAAACATCTAAGATAACAATATAGTGGTTATGTGACTAATGTGATCTCAAACACTATGTCACAAGCAGAGTAACATGCAGTGCAAAAACAGTCTTTGTGATAATTTTCTTCAAAGTGCTGCTTCCATGCGGTGAACGTGAGAAGGAAAAGGTTGTGCACTCACCAGATGCACAGTGTAACTGCGCATTTAGAGATAATATATCTCTACAAGATCCACCGGTAACTTCTAAAGATCAGATCAAGCCAGATACTCCTCCAGCCACTGGATGTTGCTGATAATCCACGGTCTCTCTCTTGAGTGGCTCTATAGGTGATAAGTGACTCACCAAGGGCCACAGAGAAAAGAGACCAATAGCGTGATACCGTTTAAAAGATTTTTATTCTTATGCAGTATAACATGGGTGAGGAATAAACGAACAAACACTGACCATGAGGTGAATTAAAAGATGGCCGCCGGGACCTCCATGGTGCCGGCGGCAGTAAGATAATGACGCTGTAGCTCCTACCCTGACGCGTTTCGTGCTAACCGCACATCATCAAAGGGGATAAGCTTCAGCGTCTGCGTCTGGCAGCGTCCATTAAAATTCGTAGATGGCGCATGCGCATTACGAACGCGCCATTTTCCTTGAGAGATATGTCTCCATATCAGGCGCCATTTTGTCAGAGACCAACCTAATCTCACATGCGCGGGCGCCATTTTTCCAATCATAAGTGAGTGACACTGAATCACCAGGGAAACTCAATGTAAATATAAAGCAAAGACCACGAAGATTAACACGAAATTAGAATGAGCGGTGCCAGGACACCATGAACAATAAAACACATAACCATAAGTTAAAGTCAATGAATACCATCGCGGACAGACCACTGCGCATGTGCGGGATCATGTTAAGAGATATATAACTAATAACTCCTCATCAGAGCATGGAGTTATAATCAAGACTCATTAATGGTAAGTCTGGTGATACTGATTACATGCACATTACAATAAAACAAATATATGAATATGACTAAAATCAATAATACCTATAAAAACACTTATCAGAATAAATGTTGATACATAATACAAATCATGATATATACATATTAGAAAAGGGTACAGCCAAAATATGTTAAATATCATAAGAACACCCTATGATTAATTAAAACTGTTATTATAACAAAGTATATTTTAAAAAAGTATATTTTAAAAAACGCAATGACCAAAACGTATTGATGTGTATATATGTATATGGACTGCGGACGAATCACAAAAGGCACACAAATGAAACATAAAGGCCTGAAAGGTCCATATTGATTACATATAAAAAAGGGGATAAAAAAAGAGGAGATAAAAAATGGAGATAAACAGTGGAGATAAAAAGTGGAGATAAAAAGTGGAGATAGAACCGAAGATAAAAAGCGTAACCCAAAGTTTCAACTGTTATCTATAAAGCAGTTGATATCTATATCAACATTTAATCCTCTGGGATACATAGATCCCATCTCAAATATCCACTTCGTCTCCAGTTGAGAAACAGCCTTTTTCTTATTAATGCCCCTCCAATGGTGATGTACGACATCTATAGCTGTAAATGTGTATGGACTAGAAGTTAACTGAACCTTTAATGGTTGTTCTTTAGTGGTGGGTTTGACAACACCCGTGCAGATAAACACACTGGAAGACGTGACCTCATGTTTACGGGGCCCCAGCCAGACATCGCTGGGGACAAACAACTGTTCAAACCGAGGAAAGCTTGAGGCAGGGATGGTCTGGTGAACAAGAAGCCAACCTTTGGGAGCTGCCAAACATTTATTTTTGCTGGTTGCTAAGCAGTCCGTGACTATTTAATGAAGGTCATCTTTAACCCCTTCCCGCCGGGGCCTCCCGGCCCTTTAAGAGTTTCAGACATCGGGAGATGGGGTGGGGCGAAAGAGCAGACCGGGACCTTTCTGTGAGTACCGGACATGTGTGCTGGGAGCACGCAGGGTGCGCGCTCTCAGCACGTATGTTTTTCTTACATGAACGCAAATGTGCGGCCGCTCGGCGTCTAGGCCCAGACGCTGGGATGCCGCACATTTGTGTGCGGCCGGCATAAAGGGGTTAAGGACAATTTCATATGTCAACTGGTGGATGCCCCAACTAGAAATAATGAACTGCTGGACCTACTATTCACAAACAACACAGAACAGATTGCAGATGTGGACGCAAGGGATAATTTGGAAAACTGTGTTCACAAGAGGAATGATACATAAGCATTGGAATGTATGGAATCCTTAATAGTTTGAACCATTATACCTCCATGACGGTTGTACCCCATTGGTTATAATCCGCTTATATTTGGAGAATTATTCTTTGAAGCCTGTTTTGCCAACCGTGAAAGTGGGAGGCAACACCTATTGGTGAGTGCACATCCGTGTGGGGGACACTTTGAGGCACTTGGTGATTATTAGACAGCACGTGGTGGATTCCAAAGAAGGAGGAACAATTTCTGTGGACTTTGGATTAGTATATATCATTTTTGTATTCACAGTAATTCACTGATATAATTTTATTGATTTCTTCACATTTTATTGTGTTGTACTCGCTATATCACCCCATCACTAATAATTTAGCGCCACTATAACACTTTATGTGTTGTTCTATTCACTCAATTGTTCAGGCCGGCCTTGTTCCTCTTGCCATAAGTCGATTGTTTGCTCCTAACCCCACCCAGAACCTTGTGCCACCTTCTGAAGGCTTCTATTCCAGGCGTTTCCCCTGAAGTCTATGGTCAGCCTTAGAATTGGGTCGGAAGAAAAAGAGAGGAAGGCGCCTCTAAGTGCAGTATTGACAATGTATTTAGTAAACAATGGATAAATTGTACTTACAGTACAAGATATTATTATTATACAGGATTTATGGCGCCAACAGTTTGCGCAGTGCTGTACAATATAAGGGGGCGGTACAATTATAATACAATTCAGTACAGAAGGGATAGGAGGGCCCGGCTGGTGGAGCTTACAATCTAAAGGAAGGGGGAGGTGATACAAAAGGTGATAGCTTTGGGGGATGATCTGGTGGAGGTGATTCAAGTACAGTTCTTAGGTGGAGGTGGGGTAGGCTTCCCTGAAGAGGTGAGTTTTCAAAGATTGCCTAAAGGCAGACAGGGTGGGGGCTGACCGGACATGCTGTGGTAGGGAGTTCCAGAGGATGGGAGAGGCTCTGGAGAAGTCCTGGAGGCGAGCGTGGGATGAGGGAGCTAGAGAGGAAGATATCATGGGTGGAGCGGAGTGGGCGATTTGGGCGGTATCTGTGGATGAGGTCGGTGATGTAGCTGGGGGTGGTGGTGTGGATGGCTTTGTAAGCTGTGGTTAGTATTTTGAATTTTATATGTTGGGTTAGTGGAAGCCAGTGGAGGGATTGGCAGAGAGGGGTGGAGGACACTGAGTGGAGGCGAGTGGAGGGACCGGCAGAGAGGGGTGGAGGACACTGAATGGAGACCAGTGGAGGGATTGGCAGAGAGGGGGGGGGGACACTGAATGGAGGCCAGTGGAGGGATTGGCAGAGAGGGGTGGAGGACACTGAGTGGAGGTCAGTGAAGGGATTGGCAGAGAGGGGAGGAGGACACTGAATAGAAGCCATTTTAGGGATTGGCAGAGAGGGGTGGAAGACACTGAGTGGAGGTCAGTGAAGGGATTGGCAGAGAGGGAAGGAGGACACTGAATGGACGCCAGTGGAGGGATTAGCAGAGAGGGGTGGAGGACACTGAATGGAAGCCAGTGGAGGGATTGGCAGAGAGGGGTGGAGGACACTGAGTGGAGGCCAGTGGAGGGATTGGCAGAGAGGGGAGGAGGACACTGAATGGAAGCCAGTGAAGGGATTGGCAGGGAGGGGTGGAGGACACTGAATGGAAGCCAGTGTAGGGATTGGCAGAGAGGGGAGGAGGACACTGAATGGAGCCAGTGGAGGGATTGGCAGAGAGGGGTGGAGGACACTGAATGGAAGCCAGTGGAGGGATTGGCAGAGAGGGGAGGAGGACACTGAATAGAAGCCAGTGAAGGGATTGGCAGGGAGGGGTGGAGGACACTGAATGGAAGCCAGTGGAGGGATTGGCAGAGAGGGGAGGAGGACACTGAATGGAGCCAGTGGAGGGATTGGCAGAGAGAGACAGTAGTTAAATAGTTAAAAAGGCTCATCGTGTGGTAATTAGATCCAGGTGGGACATCCAGCTGTCCAGCCGACAGCAAAATCTGTCTATAGGATCAGGAAGTAGAGTCCAGGATGTGCATCAACATGAAGCTAGGAGAGCAGAGTCAGATGTAGGAGGTGAAGGGGCTGTAATGCATTTCGGAGCATGCTCAATAGGCTCCTTCTTCATACCTCTGAAGATGAACATCCAAAGGTCACCCCAGCCTTGCCTACATATATATAGAAGATGAAGCCATCTCCGAGTTTTATTTGAAGAATATCAGTAACACGAGGAGCTCCGGCCAGCCGCCCAGAGTTTTGCTTACAGCAACAGAATAGATTAGAAATCGCTGAATAATTCATAGGCCGGTTTTAGATTATCAAAGCTCCACCAAATACATATGTATGCGGTCGTTTCTTGACGCTCTTATCAGGACGGTTATGGGCGGAAAGGGTGCACTTTGAGCAAACTTGTCAGTAATGCGAGGCTATCAGAATTTACAAAATATTCTCTTAATTCCATGAACAGGAAGCGCAGTGCGATGGAGAAGAGTCCTCTCTCGGCACAGCGGCTTCTCCTGGACAGATCGGTTATCTTCGTGTAACAGAGAGCCGCGCCATCAAAGTCACCCAAGGTCATTAGAAGATGAAAGTTCAGCGATAGTCAGAAATTTGCCTTTGAAAAGGTTTGTCCTTGGACACGCTGTCGGTTTTCACTCTGAACATCTGAAGAATAAAAGTTCCCTCTCTGTATGTGCGTTGGAGGCTTTTATTATCTTTGCTTGTCTGCTGCCAATGTGAATATTTTTGGGGGGAGATAAGTGCCACCATGGAATGACGGTGCAGGGAAGACATCAAAGGAGTTCTGAGCTCCAAATGTATGAAAGAAGCCTGCTGTGACTTCACTGGGCACACGCATGGCAGGGTTGAGGACAGAGGGGTACAGCCAGCCCTCTCTACTGGACCAGGTCCCCACTGGGTCAGCAGGGTGGTCTGGATTCGGCTGGAAGCCAGAGTGAGTCTGATTGGTCAGGAGGTGCTGTCCGTCAGATTAGCGATGGCCCAACCCCAGCTTGCAATGTGGGTAGGGGAGAGCATCCAGGACTAGCAGAGCGGAACCAGGAATAGGAGTGTGGGAAGGGCCCCTAGTCTCTGGCATTAAAGGAGAACTGTGCAAGGGTTCCTCAACCTTCTTTCACTCAAGGCACCCTGAAAAATTATGTACAGTCCCAAGGCACCCTTAAAAATTATGGGCAGCCTTGAAGCACCCCATTCTAAGATGGGGTGCTTCAAGACTGTCCATAATTTTAAAAGGGCCCCCCATACTCAGTGTGAAACGGTTTATATAACGCAGCAACGTCCATACATGGAGGACACCCAACATTAGAGGGTATTTATTGTTCCAAAGCAGATACACTTTTGCACCCTGGTACTGACTAGTATTCCAGTGTTCCTCTCCTCCCTCAGTTGCACCCTGGTACTTACTAGTATTCCAGTGTTTCTCTCCTCCCTCAGTTGCACCCTGGTACTGACTAGTATTCCAGTGTTCCTCTCCTCCCTTAGTTGCACCCTGGTACTGACTAGTATTCCAGTGTTTCTCTTCTCCCTCAGTTACACTCTGGTACTGACTAGTATTCCAGTGTTTCTCTTCTCCCTCAGTCGCACCCTGGTATTGACTAGTATTCCAGTGTTTCTCCTCTCCCTCAGTTGCAACCTGGTACCGACTAGTATTGCAGTGTTTCTCTTCTCCCTCAGTTACACTCTGGTACTGACTAGTATTCCAGTGTTTCTCTTCTCCCTCAGTCGCACCCTGGTATTGACTAGTATTCCAGTGTTTCTCCTCTCCCTCAGTTGCACCCTGGTACCGACTAGTATTGCAGTGTTTCTCTTCTCCCTCAGTTGCAACCTGGTACTGACTAGTATTCCAGTGTTTCTCTTCTCCCTCAGTTGCACACTGGTACTGACTAGTTTTGGGCCATTTTTAGACATTTTGCCAAGGCACCCATGAAGCAACCTCAAGGCACCCCACAGTGCCTGGCACCCTGGTTGAGAGAGGCTCTTTCAGGCCAATATTTCTGCCTCTGCTTACTACTGCCGTACTTGACACATCCAGATGGCTACTATTTCTTGTGGAAAAGGCGGCAGCAGTCTACCCTTCCTCAGTGACCCATGTAATCTGATATCCTGCCATTGATGCTCACAATAAAGTCAGTCCAGGGGACATACAGCATATTAGGTCATGGGCAGAAGAATACACATGTTCAAAACCCAGGCACCCCATGGGTGGAGGCCAAAGGTAAAAAAAAGAAAAGAAAAAACACAAAGACTGGACAATAGAATCATACAGGCATACAGAGTAAGGCACAAGGAGCATCAAAGGGGTATCCTGCCCAATGTGGGGGGGGGGGGCAGGGGGTTCCTTGAGGACCAACTTTAATGGAGTGCATCAAAATCTTTAAGCATCAGCTGGTGGGGCCGGAGAAGGATCGTCCAGCCAACATGACCAGACTTTTTGAAATTTCCTTGGACAACCTCTGTTGCAATAAGTAGCTTGGTACAGAGGTAAACTAGAGTGCACCAGTTGCATGATTTTTGCCGGCACATTGTAATCGCCTTCCCGGGACAGAACAGTAATAGACTTATGAGTATCCATACCACCTCTGTGTTGGCAAGTTCCTCTGCTAGGCCCAGCAACCAGGAGCTAGGAGTACAGGGGGGATGTAGGTGAGTGGTGGAGATGATAGCACATCCTTCCAGGATAAAGTGATGGCCGGTCCAGAATATGTGGAAGAAATCTCCCGTTGGGTGTGTCCATCTCCAATAGGCTGAGGAGATGTCCTGGCTGAGGAGACATCCTGGTTCATTCTGTGGAACCTGCATGGGGTAAAGTCGGCTCAGTGGGGGATTGGATTGGATGAGCTTGTCTCTGGCGGACACTAGGTAAGTAAAAGGAAAGTCCCGTATCTCAGACCAATCATCCTCATCCTGGTCATGGACATCAGATCCAATGAGGAGACATCCTGGTTCATTCTGCGGAGCCTGCATGGGGTAAAGTCAGCTCGGGGAGGGGATTGGATTGTATGAGCTTGTCCCTGGTGGACACTAGGTGATTAAAAGGAAAGTACCATATCTCAGACCAATCGTCCTCATCCTGGTCATGGACATCAGACCCAATGGGGAGACATCCTGGCTGAGGAGACATCCTGGTTCATTCTGTGGAGCCTGCATGGGGTATTGTTGGCGCGGGTGGGGGGGGGAGATTGGATTGGATGAGCCTGACCCTGGCTGACACTAGGTGAGTAAAAGGAAAGTCCCATATCTCAGACCAATCGTCCTCATCCTGGTCATGGACATCAGACCCAATGGGGAGACATCCTGGCTGAGGAGACATCCTGGTTCATTCTGTGGAGCCTGCATGGGGTATTGTTGGCGCGGGTGGGGGGGGGGGAGATTGGATTGGATGAGCCTGACCCTGGCTGACACTAGGTGAGTAAAAGGAAAGTCCCATATCTCAGACCAATCGTCCTCATCCTGGTCATGGACATCAGATCCAATGAGGAGACATCCTGGTTCATCCTGTGGAGCCTGCATGGGGTAAAGTCGGCTCAGTGGGGGATTGGATTGGATGAGCTTGTCTCTGGCGGACACTAGGTGAGTAAAAGGAAAATCCCGTATCTCAGACCAATCGTCCTCATCCTGGTCATGGACATCAGATCCAATGAGGAGACATCCTGGTTCATTCTGCGGAGCCTGCATGGGGTAAAGTCAGCTCGGGGAGGGGATTGGATTGTATGAGCTTGTCCCTGGTGGACACTAGGTGATTAAAAGGAAAGTTCCGTATCTCAGACCAATCGTCCTCATCCTGGTCATGGACATCAGATCCAATGAGGAGACATCCTGGTTCATTCTGCGGAGCCTGCATGGGGTAAAGTCAGCTCGGGGAGGGGATTGGATTGTATGAGCTTGTCCCTGGTGGACACTAGGTGATTAAAAGGAAAGTACCATATCTCAGACCAATCGTCCTCATCCTGGTCATGGACATCAGACCCAATGGGGAGACATCCTGGCTGAGGAGACATCCTGGTTCATTCTGTGGAGCCTGCATGGGGTATTGTTGGCGCGGGTGGGGGGGGGGGGGGGGAGATTGGATTGGATGAGCCTGACCCTGGCTGACACTAGGTGAGTAAAAGGAAAGTCCCATATCTCAGACCAATCGTCCTCATCCTGGTCATGGACATCAGACCCAATGGGGAGACATCCTGGCTGAGGAGACATCCTGGTTCATTCTGTGGAGCCTGCATGGGGTATTGTTGGCGCGGGTGGGGGGGGGGGAGATTGGATTGGATGAGCCTGACCCTGGCTGACACTAGGTGAGTAAAAGGAAAGTCCCATATCTCAGACCAATCGTCCTCATCCTGGTCATGGACATCAGTTCCAATGAGGAGACATCCTGGTTCATCCTGTGGAGCCTGCATGGGGTAAAGTCGGCTCAGTGGGGGATTGGATTGGATGAGCTTGTCCCTGGCAGACACTAGGTGAGTAAAAGGAAAGTCCCGTATATCAGACCAATTGTCCTCATCCTGGTCATGGACATCAGATTCAATGAAGAGAACTCAGGGATGGCCAACATAATGAGGTATTAATTCAATACTGAGGTAGGTTTTTACCATGACAGGCGCTAGAAATGTGCGGTTCGTTTAATTCAGAATTGAAATTCAGACGAATTTGTCGTTATTCGAATGTATTGAATTTCTCAATTACAACGGTACCGAATATGAACAAATCTGCAATAATGATACAAAATCGAATTTGAAAACAAGAATAGAATAAAATAGAAGAGAAAATAAAGGATTTTAAATTTTTTTTAATGGTTGAACTGGATGAACGTTTGTCTTTTTTTGGCCAGACTAACTATGTAACCAGGGGTGGACTAACCATTTGGAAACTCGGGCACTGCCCGAGGGCCCGGGGTCATTAGGGGGCCCCATGAGATGCCCCTGGTACCTTTCTTAGGCTTATTTGGTTTGAGTGTGGGCGAGGACACAGGGGCCCCATGATCTCCTATTGCCCGGGGGGCCCCATGAGTTGTCAGTCCACCCCTGTATGTAACTATTTAAAAACAGAAAAGAATAGAATAGAAAATAAAATTATGGTGTGGGTTTGTTTTCTAAGGGGCCAAGCCCAACCCCTGAATAACACCCCCCACACCATAATCCCCCCTCCACCAAACTTTACACTTGGCACAATGCAGTCAGGCAAGTACCGTTCTCCTGGCAACTGCCAAACCCAGACACGTCCATCGGATTGCCAGACAGAGAAGCGTGATTGGTGACTCCAGAGAACACACCTCCACTGCTCTAGAGTCCAGTGGCGGCGTGCTTTACACCACGGCATCCAACGCTTTGCATTGCACTTGGTGATGGAAGGCTTGGATGCAGCGGCTCGGCCATGGAAACCCATTCCATGAAGCTCTCTACGCACTGTTGTTGGGCTCATCTGAAGGTCACACCAAGTTTGGAGGTCTTTAGCTATTGACTCTGCAGACAGTTGGTGACTTCTGCGCACTGTGCGCTTCAGCATGCGCTGACCCCGCCCTGTCATG